>NC_072768.1:39330178-39507678 GCF_022539595.1 Amphiprion ocellaris
TACATTATTTCATCATATGGCATGTTTTCAAAACATGTTGAAAAATTGTATTTTTTTTCTTCGACATAGTATACTATGGCGTTTTTTTTCGCCAAAATTCATGGTAATTTTTTTTTCAAAGAAAACCTTTCTGGAGTGTTTTTAACGGCCTCCTTTACATTATTTCATTATATGGCAAGTTTTTAGAGCATGTGGAAAAATGGCATTTTTCTTTCGACATAGTATACTATGGCGTTTTTTTGCGCCAAGATTTATGGTAATTTTTTTTCAAAGAAAACCTTTCTGGAGTGTTTTTCACAGCCTGCTTTACATTATTTCATCATATGGCATGTTTTCAAAACAGGTTGAAAAATCGCATTTTTTTTTTGACATAGTATACTATGGCGTTTTCTTTCGCCAAAATTCATGGTAATTTTTTTTTGAAAGAAAACCTTTCTGGAGTGTTTTTAACGGCCTCCTTTACATTATTTCATCATATGGCACGTTTTTACAACATGTTCAAAAATCTCATTTTTTTTCGACATAGTATAGTAAGGCGTTTTTTTGCGCCAAAATTCATGATGATTTTTTTTTAAAGAAAACCTTTCTGGAGTGTTTTTCACAGCCTCCTTTACATTATTTCATCATATGGCATGTTTTCAAAACATGTTGAAAAATTGTATTTTTTTTTTCGACATAGTATACTATGGCGTTTTTTTTCGCCAAAAATCATGGTAATTTTTTTTCAAAGAAAACCTTTCTGGAGTGTTTTTAACGACCTCCTTTACATTATTTCATCATATGGCACGTTTTTACAACATGTTGAAAAATCGCATTTTTTTTTTGACATAGTATACTATGGCGTTTTTTTTCGCCAAAATTCATGGTAATTTTTTTTTCAAAGAAAACCTTTCTGGAGTGTTTTTCACAGCCTGCTTTACATTATTTCATCATATGGCATGTTTTCAAAACATGTTGAAAAATGACATTTTTTCACATAGTTTACTATGGCGTTTTTTTGCGCCAAAATTCATGATTTTTTATCAAAGAAAACCTTTCTGGAATGTTTGTCAGGGCCTCCTTTACATTATTTCATCATATGGCATGTTTTCACATCATGTCAAAAAATCGCATTTTTTTTCGACATAGTATAGTAAGGCGTTTTGTTGCGCAAAACTCATGATGATTTTTTTTTCAAAGAAAACCTTTCTGGAGTGTTTTTAATGGCCTCCTTTACATGATTTCATCATATGGCATGTTTTTACAACATGTTGAAAAATGACATTATTTTTTTGACAGTATACTATGGCGTTTTTTTGCGCCAAAATTCATGATGTTTTTTCAAAGAAAACCTTTCTGGAATGTTTGTCAGGGCCTCCTTTACATTATTTCATCATATGGCACGTTTTTACAACATGTTCAAAAATCTCATTTTTTTTCAACATCGTATAGTAAGGCGTTTTTTTGCGCCAAAATTCATGATGATTTTTTTTTTTAAAGAAAACCTTTCTGGAGTGTTTTTCACAGCCTCCTTTACATTATTTCATCATATGGCATGTTTTCAAAACATGTTGAAAAATTGTATTTTTTTTTCGACATAGTATACTATGGCGTTTTTTTTCGCCAAAAATCATGGTAATTTTTTTTTCAAAGAAAACCTTTCTGGAGTGTTTTTAACGACCTCCTTTACATTATTTCATCATATGGCACGTTTTTACAACATGTTGAAAAATCGCATTTTTTTTCGACATAGTATACTATGGCGTTTTTTTTCGCCAAAATTCATGGTAATTTTTTTTTCAAAGAAAACCTTTCTGGAGTGTTTTTAACGGCCTCCTTTACATTATTTCATTATATGGCAAGTTTTTAGAGCATGTGGAAAAATGGCATTTTTCTGTCGACATAGTATATTATGGCGTTTTTTTGCGCCAAGATTTATGATGATTTTTTTCAAAGAAAACCTCTCTGGAGTGTTTTTCACGGCCTCCTTTACATTATTTCATCATATGGCACGTTTTTACAACATGTTGAAAAATCGCTTTTTTTTCGACATAGTATACTATGGCGTTTTTTTGCACCAAAATTTATGATTTTTTTTTCAAAGAAAACCTTTCTGGAATGTTTTTCACGGCCTCCATTACATTATTTCATCATATGGCTCGCTAAACTATGATGTTTTTGTCACATTTTGGACGACATGCTATACTATGACGTTTTTAGAGCGACATGCTATACTGTGACATTTTTAGAGCGACATGCTGTACGATGACGTTTTTTGAGCCACATGCTATACTATGATTTTTTTTTAGAGCGACATGCTATAATATGACTTTTTTAAATCGACATGCTATACTATGATGTTTGTTGGGCGACATGCTATACTATGACGTTTTTAGAGCGACATGCTATACTATGACGTTTTTAGAGCGACATGCTATATTATCCCCTTTTTTTATCGACATGCTATACTATGACGTTTTTAGAGCGACATGCTATAATATGACGTTTTTAGAGCTACCATGATGTTTTTTGGGCGACATGCTATACTGTGACGTTTTTATAGTGACATACTATACTGTTACGTGTTTATAGCGACATGCTATACAATGACGTTTTTAGAGCTACATGCTATACTATGACGTTTTTAGAGCGACATGCTATACTATGATGTTTTTAGAGTGACATGCTATAATATGACGTTTTTAGAGCTACCATGACGTTTTTTTGGGCGACATGCTATACTGTGACGTTTTTATAGTGACATACTATACTGTTACGTTTTTATAGCGACATGCTATACAATGACGTTTTTAGAGCTACATGCTATACTATGATGTTTTTAGAGTGACATGCTATACTATGACGTTTTTAGAGCTACGTGGTATACTATGACATTTTTAGAACGACATGCTATACTATGACGTTTTTAGAGCAATTTGCCATACTATGACGTTTTTAGAGTGACATGCTATACTATGACGTTTTTTGAGCGACATGCTATACTATGATGTTTTTAGAGTGACATGCTATACTATGACGTTTTTAGAGCTACGTGGTATACTATGACATTTTTAGAACGACATGCTATACTATGACGTTTTTAGAGCAATTTGCCATACTATGACGTTTTTAGAGTGACATGCTATACTATGACGTTTTTTGAGCGACATGCTATACTATGATGTTTTTAGAGTGACATGCTATACTATGACGTTTTTAGAGCTACGTGGTATACTATGACATTTTTAGAACGACATGCTATACTGTGACGTTTTTAGAGTGACATGCTACACTATGACGTTTTTTGAGCGACATGCTATACTATGACGTTTTTAGAGCAACACGCTATACTACGACGTTTTTTGAGCAACATGCTATACTATGATGTTTTTAGAGTGACATGCTATACTATGACGTTTTTAGAGCTACATGGTATACTATGACATTTTTAGAACGACATGCTATAGTATGACGTATTTAGAGCAACATGCTATACTGTGACGTTTTTTGGGCTACATGCTATACTGTGACATTTTTAGAGCGACATGCTACACTGTGATGTTTTTTGAGTGACATGCTATGACGTTTTTTAATCGACATGCTATACTATGACGTTTTTTTATTGACATGCTATACTATGACGTTTTTAGAGCGACATGCTATACAGTGACGTTCTTAGAGCGACATGCTATACTAAGACGTTTTTAGAGTGACATGCTATACTATGACGTTTTTTGAGCGACATGTTATACTATGACGTTTTTAGACCAACACGCTATACTATGACGTTTTTTGAGCGACATGCTATACTATGATGTTTATAGAGCTACATGCTATACTATGACATTTTTTGAGCGACATGCTATACTATGACGTTTTTTGGGCGACATGCTATACTATGACGTTTTTTGGGCGACATGCTATACTTTGACGTTTTAGAGTGACATGCTATAATATGACGTTTTTAGAGCTACTATGACTTTTTTTGGGCGACATGCTATAATGTGACGTTTTTATAGCGACATACTATACTATTACATCTTTATTGCGACATGCTATACAATGACGTTTTTAGAGCTACATGCTATACTATGACGTTTTTAGAGCGACATGCTATACTATGATGTTTTTAGAGTGACATACTATACTATGACGTTTTTAGAGCTACATGGTATACTATGACATTTTTAGAACGACATGCTATACTATGATGTTTATAGAGCTACATGCTATAATATGATGTTTTTAGAGCTACTATGACGTTTTTTGGGTGACATGCTATACTGTGACGTTTTTATACCGACATGCTATACAATGATGTTTTTACAGCTACATGCTATACTATGATGTTTTTAGAGTGACATGCTATACTATGACGTTTTTAGAGATACTATGACGTTTCTTGAGCGACATACTACACTGTGACATTTTTAGAATCTCTGACCTTCAGGAGGAACTGCTACTTTCACTCTGTAACGAGACGGCAGTTATTTTAAAGACCCAGCTCCTGGAAGCTTTGAGTGAAAATTTAACATCCATCAAAACAGAACTACAGACAGTTAAATCTAAGCTGTCGGTCAGTATTTCAAACATCAAGTCCGACCCAGCTGCCCTAAAGCACGCTGTGGGTGAAACGGAAACTTCACTCTCCACATCACTGACGACATCGTCACACTCCAAAGCAGAGCATCTGTCTGCTGAACTTTTAAAAGTGGACTATAAATGTGAAGAATGTGAGCAGCAGCAGCCTGTGAGCAGAGGAACAGATGTGATCAGAAAGAAGTCATTTTCTTCTTTCTTTTCTTTCTGGTTGACTTGATGCTGTCATATGCAGATGTTGGAGCTGATTCTGATCTTTCAGGATAAAAAGCTGCTTTTCCTTCACAGACTTGTCAGGAAATTATTCTCTCAGGTTTTCTCTGCTATTTATATTTTTATTATCTGTGATTATTTCATTATTGTAAAATAAAGTTTGAGGCATAAAGACTCATTTAGTTATTTTATTCCTAAAATCTTTGACGTAGCAGAACTAAACTTCCATTTTCCTTCTTGTACTTCTGATACTAGAACTAAACGTGTCTTCAACATGGATCATCTGGTTTTAATGAATCAGCAGCAACATCACAACAACAAATGAGACAATTTTCAACAAATTCATGAAACTGATGTCATTTAAAACTATCAGAGTCTGTTTTAGTGTCAAATTAAAGCTAATTACTGACAACTAGAACATTAACATTACTGTTTTGATCACATTTAAGTTTCCTGAATGTTACATTAACGTCAACCAGCCACAGTTTTATGAACTTCATGAACCACATTACAGGAACACAACACACTTCAGCTGCTGACAGGAAACAACACAAACATCGTTAGCTTGATGCTACATTTAGCTGCTAATCAGGACTGATCAGCTAGCTCGGTTAGCATCGCTAATTCACATTCAAGCTAATATTCACTGGATGCTAACTCTCTTCTCTGGTCAACACACACAAATAAACTCCACCAACTCCCGGAGTTCACTGCTCACATTATATCTGACTCTGAAGTTGAACATAAAGTTCATTAAAACCGGCACCGATCAGTAAATTATCATTTATTACCGACCAGCTGTCGGAGTCCTTCAGTGTCTGTTGGTCCAATCAGCCAAAGGACTGAATTACTGAACTGAAAACTGATTAAAACAAGACAACAAACAGTAAAACTGTCTGTGGAAAATATGCTGCTGCTCCACCGATAAATACCAACAAACTAAAACAAACTTGGTGGAAGTGTTGCTTTTAGTGATTTTTTAATAAATAGCAAAAATGAGGCTTTTATTTTTCTGGAAGTAAAAGGAAACATTGCTTATCCGCAGTTTCGCTAACTTAACTTTAGCTGCACTTTCACCATGTTCTAACTGATAGATCATTTTTTTTATATTAAAATAGCTGCACTTCCTTTATATATTTGGTCGTTTCTTATGCTGCTGTGTTTCATTGCAATTATATTTTAATAATATCACTTTAAATACAGATAATTAAAAAGAAAAAACTGGCTCTGAAATACTCAATGAACTGATACGTCATCTAATGTTAAACTGAATAAGAATTCTTAATAATATAAAATGTAACTGACTGAGCTGTATTAATTAAATCCAGATATTTCATATTGAAAGAAACACAACGTGGACTGAAAGGTTTCAGTCAATTAAACCTTAAATTCATTTACCAAAGAAAACCATCCTTTAATGTCTTACCTTAAAATGACCTACATTTAAAAAAAATATATAGCTGCAAAGTACAAGTTTCACACTAAAGATTAATCACTGATGAACATTTAATTGCTCAGCAGATATTCAGGACTACTGACAACACAGAACCTTAACCTCACTGTTTTAATCACATGTAGGTTTTCTAAATGTTACATTAATGTGAACAAGTGTCCCCATGAACAGTTTCACTAACTAAATGTACTACATTACAGTAACACAACACACTTCAGCTGTTTACATGAAACTCAACACAAACATCGTTAGCTTAATGCTACATTAGCTTAATGCTACGTTAGCTTTAATCAGGCTACGACTGAGTAGCTAGCTCGGTTAGCATGGCTAACATTAAAGCTAATATTTACTATGGTAACTCTCTTCTCTGGTCAACACACACAGAAATAAACTCCACCAACATCTGGACTGCATGGTACACATTACATCTGACACTAAAGCAGCATATAAAGTGCATTAAAAGCGGCACCGATATGAAAATAAACATTAACTTACTGAACTATAAGAGTCTTTTCAGTGTCTGCTGGTAGAATCAGCCGAAGGTAGAAAACTGGTTAAAACAAGCCAACGGGCAGGAAAACTGTCTGTGGAAAATGTTCTGCTGCTCCACCGATAAATAAACCAACAGTTATTATATCAGAATTAATCCAAACGAGGAGAGCAGAGTCTCTGCTGCCTCCTCCATAGGACCTGTCAATCATTCCAGACCAGACTGTCAATCAAGTAGTCCCGCCCCCTGGCTTCGCAAAACTTTAACGCTCTATAAAAAAATCAATATTGATTTATTTTAAGATCAGCCACCTGATCTCTCATTTTGACCATGAAAACTAATGAAAAAAAATTATATCCAGTCTATGCACCGTACTCTGTTTGGCTC
The DNA here is from genome assembly GCF_022539595.1 of Amphiprion ocellaris. Lineage (NCBI taxonomy): Eukaryota > Metazoa > Chordata > Actinopteri > Pomacentridae > Amphiprion > Amphiprion ocellaris. Next base: position 39,337,300 of record NC_072768.1, read on the forward strand.
CACACTTGCTGATGACCACTTCCGGTCTCAGAAAATGAAAAAACGGACTTTTTTTTCGTTTATGTCTCTTACTGATTTTACTTTTTTGTTATTCTAAATATTAAATGAAAATCAAAGCATTTTTAAAATTTCTTATATCCCTTTTTGATCATGAAAAGGAAAAACTCCTTGTATTTCAATTTTAATATTTGTATTTTAAAATGAAAATCAAATAACCATTCGTTTTTTGTTTTTCAATACCCGTTTCAGAAAGTCTAATTGCCAAAATATACACGGACCCCAGATAGATAAACAGATAACTGATAAATACTTGAATTGTTGATAAATAATCGATATACATGCAGTGTGTCACTTCAATATTCTTCCGGGTATTTAAATTCTTCCGCCATTTTCTTGATTCGTCCCGCCCATTTTCACTTGCCGATGACGTGTACAGGGGGCGGAGCCAGAGTGACCGTTGGGTTTGACTGACAGCCGGTTCAAACAGACCGACCGCTGGCACTCACTCTGACCGGACAGAAGCTCCTCCGGGCGTGGAGACTTTCTGACCATGAGGCGGAGAAGCAGCAGCACCAGCTCGTCCGGCCGGAGAAGCTCCATTGTCAGACGGGGAAGTGAGAATCTGCGCTTCGACGAATTCGGCTTCGCTCTGACTAAAAGAAAAGACCGAAAAGTTCATCACCGGAGTCACGACTACAGGTGCGGACCGGTTACCGTTCGCATGTCAGCCGGCTAGTTAACGGACAACAGGCTACTTACTGGCACAAACAGAGGGTTTGGTTAAAGTTTACCCACTTTCTGGACATTTTCCGCTTCTTTTATTATTTTCTGTCGGTTGTTGTCGTTAATTAATGACAGAAAATATCATTTAACTGTATTTATATTAAAGTTAGCTGTATTTAAATGTTTAGTTATCGTGTTTTTGGAAGAATAGTAGACTTATGATGTTATCATGGTTAAAGTTACACCGACTTTTAGCTCCATTTCCAACATTATTTCATAAAATACCGAGTTAAACAAATTCCTGGCTGCATAATGAATTAAAATACACTTAGATATTGCTTCTTAACAGAGCTAATAAATCAAAAAAGCTGTACTTGACTCATTATTAGTGATACTGGTTTTATTCTTTGACAAAGCAGCTAAAATTCATCATTTTCCATCACTATAATGTCATTATTTCACATGCAAACTACTTAAAACAGTAAAAGAGCTCCTGTGTACTAAAACTGACACTTCAATATGTTGTTTATCTGTGATAAATATTGTAATATGAAAAAAAACATGAATTTTGACCATACGACTATTTGTGGTGTTGATTTTAAACAATTGTGACAGAAATACCTTTTTTTTTGACGAACATCGTCCTTCTTGTAGCTGAAATATTTCGTTTTATTCTCTTTATAACCAAATCTTCCTTTTCAGTGCTTCTCTGCAGTTTGTCGCTTATTTTTCTGTTGACATGTGAAGCCTGAATATCAACAAACTTCACATGTTTTAAATAGTTGCACTTTTACTGTTCACACTATGATACATCCCATAATGTTGATGCTCAAAGTTGTCCATAAAGAAACTGAACAAAAAACTAATTTAGTCTTCAGATGTAAAATCAATCTGGTTGCAGAGCTCAGATGTTTATTTCAGTGGAAATGTTGGAAAAAGTCCTTTAAAAAGTGATAAATCTGGATGAAAACACATCTGAGTTCTGGTAAAAACTGAAACCAGTTTTACATCCATCTAGGTGAGAGCCAGAATGACATTAAAATTGTCCAAAATTACTTGAAAATGATCCATAATTACAGAAAATGAGTTCAGAATGACATACAATTTGGCCTAAATGATCCCAAAGACACTAAAATGAACCAAAATGACGAGAAAAGATCACAGTTGACATAAGACTTGTTGAAAATGTCAAGAAAATTGTCCAAAATGAGTCATAATTCACCCAAAATCACCAAAAAAATGATCCAAATTGACTGAAGATTTGCAGAATGACACAAAATTAGTCACGACGCTTCAAAGTGAAAGAAAATGACTCAAAATTTGTGCAGAATGACTCGAAAATTATCCAAAGTTACAGGAAATTTGTTGAAAATGAAATGAAAATTGTCCTAAATGGCTTGAAAATGATCCAATTTCTGAGTCAATTGTCTAAAATTATAGAAAGAAGTGGTTCTGAACAGAAACCAGATTTAGTGTTTAGACTGAGACACCTGGATGGATTTAAACTGATCTGGTGTCAGTTTTTAGCAGAACTCAGGTGTGTTTTTCCTCCTAAATGTCCTGGTTCTATCTGCTGGACTGATGAAGTTCTGAGGATCAGAAATGATGGAAAAAGTCCATTAAATAGTGATAAATCTGGACCCACCTCTATGGAACTGTGGAAATATTCCCAGGATGAAAGTAGAACTCTGATCATTGATAAAGTTACTGGAGATGAAGAACCAGATGTTCTGAGGACATCAGGTTGTAATCATGCTTCACTACTGTCCACTCAAAGCTCAGTGTTTGTTCTTAGAGAAAATGATGACGTTCTCCTGATGAATCAGTCTGAACTCACCATGTTGTTTTCTCTGTCAGCTACCCTCAGCTCAGCTCAGGAAAAGTTAAAGAACTGTGTGAGCTGCTCAGCTACTGGAATGGATCCAGTTTTATCTGCAGGAGTCAGGTCAGAGCACTGGATGAACTACTAATAATAAAACAATCTGAAGTGATGTTTGTACCATGTGGTCATTGTTCTCTCCTCTCTGTCGCTGTGGTTTCAGATCGAGAGGTTCATCAGGATGGGGATTCCTCCGAGCCTCAGAAGTCGAGTGTGGAAGTGTCTCCTCACCATCGACAGTCTGAGAGAAACTAATGACTTCAACTACCAGGTAGAACACAGTGAGACATAAAACTCTGTCATCATTATGTGAGTAACATTGCTCTGAATGAGTCTCTGGTGGTGACTCAGCACTTCAGTCAACACCATCAGCTGACATAAAGTAAAAACAATGAGTCTGTGTTACTTTAACTGACAGAAATCTGTGTTTTTTTGACTATTTGATAAACAAAAATGTCTAATATGCTTGAGTAAATGAAAAATGCCCCTGCTGTGTTGGACTGATTTGGAAAATTATGACATTAGGTGAGAAACAAAAAGACTTTCTTCAAGCAGCACCACCAGATATTCTCAGATTCCTTCTATTTACATTTTTAATTCTTATTCTACGACAGCTTGTACAAATATTTTCTCAAGTAATTGTTTCCTGTTGTGTCTATATCACACAGTCACCTACAACTGTGTCCAAGTTGCCGTTCATTTTATAGTTTCAGTCCAGGAGATAGACACATGACATTCAGGAGGAAAACCACGTCTGAGTTGTGGTAAAAACTGACCCCAGATCAGTTTTACATCCATCCAGGTGTCTCAGTCTAAACACTGAATCTGGTTTTTGTTCAGAACCATTTTTTTCTCTAATTTTAGACCATTATTGACTCAGAAATCTGATCATTTTCAAGCAATTTAGGACAAGTTTCAACAAATTTCCTGTAATTTTGATGATTCTTGAGTCATTTTGCAAAAATTTTGATTCATTTTCTATCATTTTTGAAGCATTGTGGACTAATTTTGTGTCGTTCTGCAAATTTTTTGTCAATTTGGATAATTTTTGGGTGATTTTGAGTTAATTTGGACTCATTGTGGACAATTTTCTTGTCATTTTCAACTAGTTTTATATCAATTTGGATCTTATGTCGTCATTTTGGATCATTTTTGTGTCTTTGGAATCATTTTTGAGTCATTTAGGACAAATTTCATCTCATTCTGAACTCATTTTCTGTAATTATGGATCATTTTCAAGTCATTTTGGAAAATGTTATTGTCATTCTGGTTCTCACCTGGATGAATGTAAAATTGATCTGGTGTCAGTTTTTATCAGAACTCAGATATGTTTTTCCTCCTAAATGTCATGCTTCCAGTTTCTGGACTGATGAAGTTCTGAGGCTCAGAAATGAAAACGTAACGTGAATCAAAAAGCACCTTAGTTCAGTTAACAAGTAAAACTGTAGTTGAGACTCTTTTCTCATTCACTGATACAGGAGCCTGAAAAAGGGGAGAGAACAGCCTATATAGACATTGTTTTGATGGACTTTCTTTTTTGGCATTTTTGACATTTTATGGATCAAATTATTATTTCTAAAATTAATCAGTAGAATGATATTGGGGGAAAAAAGTCTGTGCTGCCCTACATCTGTTGTACAATTACTGATATCTTCATATAAAATGCTGTAAAATCCCATATTTCCAACTAATTTCACAATTTTACAGTGTGTAGATTAGACAAAACCATCAATGTGGATTAAAGAAGTGCAGTAGGCCGGAATAGATGCTGCATTTACAACAAAACAGCATTGTAGATTTGCAAAATAACTAAATAAATTCTTGTATATGGTGCTTTTCATGCAGAGTACAGTAAAATCACAACTGTGCAAATGTAAAGGACACTTATAAATGCTAAAATAATCAAAATAGAAATAACAGTGGATTAAGAGAAAGCAAATAGATCTTCTTGTAAAGATGTCAGAACATAAATGCCACCTCGCTGTGTTTCATTGTCCTCACACTGAACTGTACATCATCAAAATAATGAATTTATACACGTATGAAATGAAACGTATGAGTTTAGTAAACTGACTGTTCTGTGTTGAATTCTAGGAACTACAATCTGTCTGCATTGAATAGAGGAAATGAATCTGCACATGTAGCTGATTATGATGATAATGAGACTCAGTTTTTACCCACAAACACATTATCCGACTGAAGTCTAAAACTAATGAAGACGTCTTCTATTGTTGCTTACAGTTTAATTAGTGTTGGCTTTAATCCCCCCAGACAGAAGCAGCTCCACAGATTTCCCTGCAGATGTCCAGCTGCTGATTTAGAAAGTTTCATTTCCTCTTCATTATTACCATAACTATGATTTTAGATCATTTTAGCTAAGCCTGTTGGATGGTCATGAGTGAGTGTGACTGATTTCTAACAGGACCTTGTGTTTTATCCCTTCATTAGACCTGCCTGTGTGAGGTTCGAGGTCCTCTGGTGGATTTGGGAGTCAGTGAATATGGGATTTTATCTGCCATCGCCACGCTGAGCGACACTCAGAACGACCTGGACCTGAACCAGCAGCAGCCGTCCAGCTGCTCTGAGACCAGATACTCCGTCCAGGACATCACTCTGTTCAGACAGATCGCCCTCGACCTGCGTGAGTTCAAACCGGACCAGAAACACCACACGTTTATTGTGTGTTTTTGCATTTAATGTGGCTGTGAAGGAAAAATGACTGTTTCCCATTTAGCTGATGAAGGCGTATAAATGAAAAACTGTTGGTTTTATTTTGTCCTCCTCAGAACGTTCCTTCCCGACTCACCGCTCTCTGATGGGAGAAAGTCCAGAAGCCATCGAGGGTCAGGCTAAACTCTTCAGAGTCCTCATCGCCTACGCAAAGTACAACCCACAGGTCGGATACAGCCAAGGTAACACACCAGGGTTTACATTGTTGCTCTGATGGAGTTCTAATAATGCTATTTTAAACCTTCTGTCTTTGTTTTCTCAGTAAATAATGTTGAAGTGATTATTATTGGTCCTCACTAATCAGGGAGTTGTCACGTTTTTTATCAGAATTCTTCATTACTTTCATGGAAATAGCTGCAATACGTAATGTGGCCACTTGGTGGAAGTAGAGGACCACGAATATAAAGAGTTGACATGAATTATTCTCTTCTCTGCTCAGAAAACATACTCTTCAAATTAATAGTTACACATTTTAGTCACAATAAACTTAATTTTAACATATAATTGGAAACATTTTCTAATCTCTTCTCAGATCTAAGAAACAGATTTAGTGTGAAACTTCAGTAAACATTTGTCCTTTTGCAACCTTGATGTGTGATAATACACCAAAAATTAACTGAAATCATCTTATCTAGAGAAAGATCAAAAAGTTTTGATGTTTGACAACATGTGCCAAAGAAATATGTTTCAGTACTTTCTGTTATTCTGTCCTGTCATTAATGATCGCTTTAAAATCCTGTCAAATGAAGCTTCTGTAGTTCTTCAACTCGTTTGTGGAAGACAGTTTCCTGCATCACCCTGTATCTTATCTGTAAGCTCCTGCCACAAGAAATATGTGAAATAAAGGAAGCTAGGTGCCCGTATTCTTTTGCTTTTAACATATATGATGCGTACAGGTGGACATACATGTGCAAAAGAACAGATTTTGCTCACTGTGCTACTATTCAGTTCTTAAAATTTGTTCATTTTTCTACCTTAAACTTTTCTAATATAGTGCATCTGTCACGTGTATTTTATGTTGTAGTGTTTTCTTGGGGGTACACTATTATTTCTGCTTTTATTCTCTGTGTTTTATTGAAGAATTGTGTGTTTTCAGGGATGTCCTACATAGCTGCAGTGCTGCTGATGCAGCTGGGAGAAGAAGAATCCTTCTGGGCTCTGACAGCTTTGTTGGATGAACCCAGATATCTGTCTGAGCTGTTTGACCTCAGCCTCACCAAGTAAGACTCAGTTTAAAATGGATCAAATCTACTTTTAAGTTCTTATATTAAAGACGCTGTGTGATCCTCAGCCTCTTCTGACATCAGCAGGTTCTGATCTTCTGAGATGAAATAAAGACGAAGAGCCTCAAACTCTGGAATAATTTACCTACTGATTAGATTTACTAAATCTCATTTCATGTAAACATTTAAACACTTTATTTAGAAGCACTTTCATACATGTGTGTTCTGTGTGTTTTAGATATTTTTTAAGTAATTTATTTTTAACTTTTTATTTCAGATTTATTGGAATCTTATTGTCATTTTTAATCCTTTCACACTTTGTGAACTATATATATATATATGTGTGTGTGTGTGTGTGTGTGTGTATGTATATTATATATATACATATTTTTTTCTTATTATTATTGTACAAAAAAAGACATTAATTTTTTTGTCATTAAATATTATAAGATAAAAAGAGAAGAGGATATTGTACAAAGATGAATAAATAAAAATCACTGCCAAAATATTCTTCCTCAGCAGCATGACAAGTAGCAACACAACTTTAGAATTCTGTGAAATTTAACATTTAGTTTAAACTTTAATCCCCTGTGAGGCAAAGAATCATGAGGTTATTAATAATATTCACTTTATTTGTGTTTTTTACAGCACATTTTGAAAACAAAGCGCCACAAAAAAAAGTCAAATTCGACAAATAATAAAAATAAATTCAAAAGAATAAATAAAATTATCAGCTTGTAGTCAACTGTTGCTGTTTCTTTTTAAATTCTTTGTATAAATCTGGTGCACATTCACAAAACTATGATTTTTCCACAGTTATGTCTGTAAGTTTCTGAACTTCTGTTGAAACTTTGATGAAACTTTCTGTGATTTGTGGCTGAGCTGCAGAACTGAACTGTGATGTTTTTTCTACTTCTAATCAGAGTCCAGCATCAGGTGAAGGTGTTTGAACAGTTCCTGAAGCACAGGAAGCCTCGGCTCTCTCAGCACATGGTGAGTCTGGATCCTCCGTTTAGCTCAAGAGTCTGGACAGAAAATGAAAGGTGACTCCAGACTCTTTATTTGAGAGTGTACGAGTTTAAATTTCATTAATCATTAAACTGTTTTGGTGTCACTGTGTTAGTTTTATAACTGTCAGTCTGACCCTGCCTGCTGAGTAAAACAAGCTGTTTAGTTGATGTGTGTTAAAAAGATAAACTGATCTGTAGCTGGTTATTTAAAAAGAAAACGAGGGAAGAGGAGGCAGACAGAGAGATCCGACATCTGATGATCAGATCAGAATGAGGTAGGAAGCAATTTATTCACTTTTTTAAAATCAGAATTCTGCATTCATTTAACCCTCCTGTTGTTTTTATTTACAGACACCAAAAAATATTGTTTCCTTGTCTGAAAAAAATCCAAAAAAAATGCATTCATCAAAAAATTCCCCAAACTTCAGAAAATTTGCAAAACCTTCAGGAAGAAAATTCAAATAATTCCCTGAAGATTTCCCTTAAAAATTTTATTTTTAAAAAAAATCCCCCAAATTTGGCAGGAAAATTCTTGTAAATATTTTCAAAAAAGTAAAAATCTTCCCAAAAAAAATCCTAAAAATATTATATAATATTTTCTTTAAGAACATTCACAAAAAAATCTACCAAAATCGATTTTGGTTGATTTTTTTTGTGTGAAAGTTCTCAAGAAACATTTTTAGGATTTCTTTTTTTCCACCAAAAAATGTTCAAAGATTTCCCAAAAATGTTGAAAATGTGGACATCAGAAGTTTCACTGTAAAAATCTATTTTTTTTTCCCCACATTTTCAAACTTTAAAACGGGTCAATTTTGACCCAGAGGGCGACATGAGGGTTAATGGAAAAAGCTGCAATACAAAATGTGACCACTTGATGGAAGTAGAGGACTGTGAATGTAAAGAGTTGACATGAATTATTCTCTTCTCTGCTCAGAACATGGTCTCTTTAAATGATTAATGATACATTTTTTGTCACAGTAAAGTTCAGATTTTATTACGTTTAAAAAATGGAATAAGTCTTAAAAGGAGGTGGACAGAGGGAGGTCCGACTGAGATCCAAGTAGGGCCGTGAAATTAAATATTAATCACAATAAAGATTTTAGCTTCATACTGTTTTATAAACACTATCTGCTGCGGTAGTTTTAAATGGGCCCTTCTTTTTTTTTTTTAAGTAATTTTTGGCCTTAGCTTATTATTAAAATACAAAGAAATGAATTTATCTTATCAAAGTGTTGTCATGACAGAAAACTCCGTTATGAGGGAGAATTTTTAGTCATTTACTTTGTTTTTAATGCTCATTGTAAACTGGTTGTTTGATATAAATGGGGCAGATTACATCAATTTATTCTTCTTTATGCTTCCTTCAGAAGTTTAGAAACTTTTTGTTTTTGTATTGAATCGTTTTTTGTTCTGTCAATGAATAAACTAAAAGCTAAGTAACTATTACGGTGGCGAGAGAGATAGGAGACGTGGGGAGAGACATGCAGTACGTTGCCTTGGGTTGGACTCGAACCCATGACCGCCGTGTTTCTACGATAGCTGTTGTTTATGGGTCACCTGCTCAACCTGTTGAGCTACAGGTGTACCAGGAAAAATGCGGCCTCCTCGTGAAATGTGCGGGTTTTCTGCTCATAGACAAGATTGCATGTAGATAAAAATCACTTGGGTCCATCTGGGACAAATCTGACACTAGGACGCCCTAGTTTACTTTATTCAAAGTAATTTTCAGTCACCCAGCAGTGGCTACAATGTGAGGCGTTAAGGGAACATCTGTAAATTGAAGCGTCTATCGATAAGCACATGTTCAGTAAGTGATGTGTTCTGGAGGGTAAGTTGAAAGTGAAGAAGTTAGTCTGGAGCCCTGCGCTTAATTAATTTGGTTCAGATCACGTTAGCAGATGCTGAAAGCTTCTTCCTCGTGTTTTTTCTGGAGTCATTTGTCTTGGAAGGAAAAAGCTCCTAAAAACCCGGCAACAGGAAACATCACAGAAGTATGGGAGCGTTAGAGGCCAAATATAGGCGAGTGATGAGTAGTTGATCTGAAGGAGGAGGCCTCTGTTACGGATCTATCATCAGAAGGGCCTCTTCTGCCTTTCAGCCCTCATCGTAGGGATATTACTGACTCTAACCCACAGCTGTGGAATCCACTCCCACCACCTGCACCGCTACTGGACGGGCTTCAATAATGAGCTCCTCCACAGACATGCTGTTCACTGTTAGCGATGATCACTACAATAAGTAGCAGCTGACAGCCCATCATTGATCTTTTGGTTCTAAAGATGCACAGCTTTACCAGTAGACTGCAGTTTATCTTCAGCATTAATCAGCTTTTATATGTAGCTTTGTTCAACTGTTGTTCAGTAATTTTAAGTAGAGAAATTAGAATTTTAGATTCATTTGTAGTGCTTTTTTTTTTTTTTTTTAGGTTTCTTCTATGTTCTGTACACCTGAATAGAGAAATTATAATTATCCTCATTGAACCGTGATCTGTGAGAAGTAAAGAACAGCACTGCACTACATTTGGTTAGTATTAGAGTTAATAGTGAAATACAAACTATGTTTATTAAGATTTTTTGTTTTTTTCTGACATTTTTGGAAAACTAAACACACTCCAGGTCAACATCATTGCTGTTCCTGAGTAACGAACCTAACAGGAGCATTAAAACAATGATCACAAAGCTTTGTTTGGTCTTGTTGGTCCCTCCTGTTGGTGTACAACCAAGAATTGCCCCCTAGTTTTTAGTTCTAGACCAGTGAAGTGTCACTCTTGAACCAGTTTTTCTCTGATACCCAGTGTGAAGAACTGGTTGGAAGTTAGACCGGGCCTCCAACGGACTTGGAGGTAACGGAATAGTGAAGCTGCTAGCATGGTTGTAGACTCTTCAGGTACCGTCACACTTCATCAGAATGACCAAGCTGCTTCACAAACTCCCCTCAGTCTGTCTCATCTCCGCCGCGCTGCAGCTTCTTCTCCCACGTTTTAAATATTCAGTCTCAGTGTTCGGACACACTAATGCATCCACTGCTACCGTTTGTGCTGCCTTTGAAGGGATTGTTATATTTCACGCCGACTCAGCAGGTCCAGGAGGAAAGACGCTGCCCTTTTATAGCCAAAACACACACACACACACACACACACACACACACACACACACACACACACACACACACACACACACACACACACACACACACACACACACACTCTGTCTCTAACCACAGGGGTGTATTGTCGGCACAATAGTTTTTCCCCCTTACAGAAAATCCTATTAGAGATCAGAGGTCAGCACTTCCTTTGTAATGGAGCCCTTCAGCAGACATAGAGCTGTAAACACATTGTTGTTCTGCTGCTGTGATCCCCTCGTCTCTGTTTATTACTGTACATCCGGGGAATATTCTGCCTTAACGCAGTCTGACACAAACCATGAAGTCTGATGCAAGAAGGACGTCTGTGAATGAAACCACAAGGAAACCTTTAAACTAACAGTCCAGTTCCACACTGTTTATCATGTAGAGCAGTGGTGTCAGACTTATTCTAGTTCAGGTCCACATTCAGCCCAATCTGGTCTCCAGTGACCAGTAAAACCGCAGCATAATAACCTATAAATAACCACAAATCCACATGTTTCCTTTGTTTTAGTGAAAAAAAGTTCACTCTAAACATGTTCACATTGAAGGAATTATCTTTTTACAAAACATCATGAACAACCTGATATTTTTAAAGAAAAATAAGTTCAATTTCAACAATATTATACCTCAGTTTATCATTTCCACATTACAACTTCCACATCAGAATGTCTACAAAGAAACACAACATTTAGTCACATCTGGAACTGAACCATAGAGGATTTTACTTTATGATCAAAACAACAAAAGTCAGATGAAAAAAAGACAAAAAAGACCAAAAACAAGATAAAATATTACAAAAATTAGACACGAAACAACAAAAAAATGAAACAAATGACACAAAATAAAACAAAAAGACAAAAATTGGACAAAAAAGTTAGAAAGCGACAAAAAATGGACAAACAACAAAAATGAGACAAAATTGACAAAAGCAAGAAACAAAACAACAAAAACGTGAGACAAATGACAAAAGTCAGACAAAAAACAACAAAAACAAGACAAAATATTACAAAAATGAGACAAAATGACACGAAACAAAAGAGACAAAAAAATTAGACAACAAAGTTAGAAAGTGACAAAAGCATGGACAAACAACAAAAATTTGACAAAAAACGAGAAACAAAATGACAAAAACAGACGAAAGACAAAAGTCGGACAAAAGAAGACAAAGAATTATACAAAATATGACAAAAATGAGACACAATGACAAAAATGAGATAAACAACAAAAAACAAAACAAAAAAGACACAAAAAAATAGACAAAATAGTTACAAAGTGATAAAACAATGGACAAATGACAAAAACGGGAAAAAAATGACACAAACGAGAATTAAAATGACAAAAGCGAGAAACAAAACAACAAAAAAGTAGACAAGCAAAACAAGGGGGCCAAAAAAACCCACAAAATGACACACAAAAAACGAAGAAATCAAAAGACAAAATGAGAAAAATAAGACAAAAAACACAAGCGAGACAAAAAGGAAACACAAAATGACAAAAACGAGAAACTAAACAACAAAAACATGAGACAAACGACAAAAATCAGACAAAAAAACAACAAAAACAAGACAAAATATTACAAAAATAAGACACAAAAGAACAAAGAACAATCTAGTATTTTACTTTAACATCAAAACAACTTGTCATGGTCTAGAAATGATTTTAAATTTATAGTTTTACTAATTTACAATCTGCAGTTAATGTCTTCTCTGGAACTTTTACACTTTGTAAAGTCGGGCCAGATTGGAATCTCTGGAGGACCGGTTTTGGCCTGCGGGCCACATGTTGGACATCCCTGCTGTAGAGGATGGATGCTTCCTTCAGGAGCCAGTAGAAGTTGATTTGACAGAAACTGGCAGTGAAACAAGTGTTTTCCATCCTCCCTGCAGGAGTGGGTGGGAGTCTCTTCGGTCCACTTTGTGATGCCGTGGTTCCTCACTCTGTTCACTTCCCTGCCCTGCTGGGACTCTGTCCTGGCCGTCTGGGATCTCATCATTCTGCACGGTACGTACGCACAAAAACACACGCATGGATGGACAGCTATGCACATAAAGAACAGAAACAAACACTGGTGTGTCGCATATTAATGTAACTAGCTGTAAATTGCTCTGATTGCTATTTGGAACCGATGCTTTTTATGGGTTTAATGAATTGGAATTTAATTTAGTGAAATATTTATTGTATAAGATAACAGTTACGTCTTTGCTGTTGTCTTTGCAATAATGCAGACACTAAAATAACATTAATTTGGGCTCATTCTGAGATAAACCTGAATAATTAACCAAAATCACAATTTGAACAACCATTAGCAGATCTCAAAGCCGGCCATTCAGGATCTGTGATTTGTGGCAAATAAATAATTAGAGTAATACTGTAATTCAATTCTAATGAACTCGAGCAGATGAAAAAGCACTCTTAGACCTGGTGAGTGTGTGAAATGTTAGTTTAACTCAACAGATTTTATATGCAAAAAGAATGATCAATCTGTCTTATCTGGTTTCAAATCTACCACCAATCAAAAATGAATGTTCAGTCATAGCGGCGGCGCTACACTGGGCTCTATAGGGTTAAAATCAGTCTGACCCGCAACATAACAGGAGGGTTACATCAAAAACACAGTAAACATTAGACTGAAGCACGACTTAAAAAATGAAATCTGTCAGAAAAATTGCAATTAGACATTTTCCTTAAATCGTTTTGTTCTGGTCTAAGTGAAAAGTTTGGTGAGCAGGACTGTTTGTTTTTCTGGAGCAGTGACTTTCTGAAGTTTCTGTTTTGAAAGTTCACTGTTTAGTAAAAACTTTGCAAAGTTACCTGACTGCAGGATGAATCTTTCCATCTACAGCACAGATATGAGAGTGGTGGTCATCTTCTCATGTAACTCTGGGCAAGAAGGAAAATGAGTTTACTTCCTCACATGTTGAAGTGTTGCTTTAATGGTGCAGGAATCATTTCTAAAATCTCCTCTTCAGGCCTGTCGGCGGTGTTTCGTACCGCTCTGACCGTCATTGAGCTGCTGGAGCCTCGACTGATGGACCTGAATGATGAAGGAGCCATTTTACCGCTGCTGCTGAGAGTCCCTGTGGATGTGTAAGTCAAATCAGGCTTCACTTTGTCAAGTATTGTGAATATATGTATGCTGTCTAGTGAGTGGGTGACAAATTAAAGGAAAAACCATTTAGTGTCTTAGTGAGATATTGGTCCTCCAGAACAGCATCAGTGCACCTTGGTGTTGAATCTCCAAGTGTCTAGAACGCTCTACTGGAGGTATAAACACCATATCTTCTGAGAGGTTTGGTGCTTTGATGATAGTGGTGGACTGTGCTATTCATCTGTGGAAGAATCTGCAATTGTTGTGTTTCTCAGAATCAGAAAAAGCTTTATTGCCAAGTGAACTAGCACACACAAGGAATTTGTCTTGGTAACTGGAACGTACAGTACTCACGAAATGTTAGACAACAACATAGCAACATGGTTAGTAAGTAATAAATATAAAATGTAAATCTAAAGACCTAATAAATACAGCCATCTAAAAAATCTAGATACGCTAAGGAAGAAGTACTATATAAAAACATAAAGTTGTTTATTCATTTTCCCCTTCATTTATTATATGTTATTATTGCTTTAGTGCTTGTATACAGAGTTGTTGTAAAGGATGATTTGGTATCCACCAACACCTAGTCTCTTCCGGATACCGTTTTCCTTGATAATACACACTTAAAGTACATTTAGGTTATTAAACTCAGTCCAGTACATCTGCTTTCTCCTCACCTCCTACTATGTACGTGGTACCATTTCCGAAATCCATTTATGGATTACCTGGAACAACAACAGTAATCTCCAAGCAGCAACTAGCCACGGTGAAAATTTAAAGTCTGACACAGTATTTGAATCATGCTGGAAGTTTATTTTCTGTGGATTATCCATTTTAATAGCTCGTCTCCCAGCTTGCAAATGTTCCACCAAAACGATTTTACCATCGCTATTTTGTTGGAACACTGAAGTCACATCCTTCACGTAGCACCACTCAAGATGATTGTGTTTTTTCCACCTTTAGCAGAAAAATAGTTTGGTGTTGTTTTTTTTTTATGTATCAGTAAATATGTCATAATCAATTGTAGTACCTGGTTGTTCCACCAGGTGGAGCCTCTTACTGTTTAATACTGTAGAGACCAGAGAAGGCGTCACTCAGACTGCAGTTCATGTTGGCAAGCAGAGAGCATTGTGGGAGTTTAGCTGCTAAAGGGGCACCATGACAAAGACTTCTGTGGAGGTTAATGACTTCCAAACAGTTTAAGCCTGGGATGAACTAGGACAGTCAAAGTGACCATTTCTATACCTTAGTGTCATATTTTTTAAATGTCTCTATCTGTGTAACATCAGGAAAAGACAAACATCCAACACGCTACATTTGTAATATAAATTAATCTTTTATTGATAATAATATTGATATTGATAATTTTGTATTTATCACAAAATTCAAATTTATGAAAGGAGTTTAGCTAGCAGTGGGCACCACGACAAAGATTTCTGTAACATTTAATGCCCTCCGACCCGAGCTCGTGTTTAAGACAAACTGGGATTAAATAGGACCATTTCGATCCCTTAGAGACATATTTATCATATGTCTGTGTCTGTGTAATATTAATACATGACAAATATTCAGCATTCTAAAGTTGTACTATAAATTAATCTATTATTGATTGATAAGATGAACTTCATTGGTCCCACACTGAGGAAAGTTCACCATCAGAGCAGCTTGAAAGACAGGGGTATACTGGCAGTTTCAGACTATATTATATACACACATTTATGTTGTATTCATTACAAAAATTACTGAAAGTTATGACAGGAATTTAGCTAGCAACGGGCACCATGACAATGACTTCTGTAACAGTTAATGCCCTCTGACCCAGGCTCATGTATTTAAGACAAACTGGGGTTGATGTTTACAATGTTCAGATGTAACAGAGGATAAAATCATGTCTGCTTACTAAAAATGCAAAATAACAAATGTCTGCTCTGCTCAGTTTGTGTTACTGATTTAATCCATTAACGATTGATGATGCTGCTGATTATTGAGTTAAAATATGCCTTAATTTACTCTAAAATTTGACTGGGACAACATAAATAGGGTGATTTATGTTACATTTTTCAGACATCTATCACTTTTATTCTCATGTATCGTTAACTGTCAACATTTTCTCCTCCATAAAGAAACATAAGATGTGTTGTCTGAGCCCGACGTGTGAATATCGTCCTGGACCACCCTCATTTATTCACTGAAAGCTCTGGTTCTATTGAAGAATGTTCTCAGAGCTCAGTTTTTAGGCTTGATCCTAAATGGAACCGCAGGCAGCTCATGAATATGAATCGGCTCGTCAGGGCTGGACGTGTTTTGACATCGAGCATTCCAGGAAAAGTAGAGTATCATTGTTTGGCCGTGGTTGTTTTTGTACATGTTCGATGTAAACATCCTTTTTGCTAAATTAGCTCCTTCAATAGCGTCCCATGCTGCTTTCAGTCTCACTGTGCTGAATATAAACGTTGTACAGCTGACGGACATGTTTTGTTGACACGGAGCTGTAGTCATGGCAACTCAGCGGGGTCACCGGGTTTTGTGTGTACAGCCAGTGTTTGTGTGTGAGAGATGGACTGGTGCACAGTGATTATTAAAGTCCAGTTTATCATATTTGGTTTAATAGATAAACTGCCTCCAGCTACTTAAATTCCACCCTCCTGTGAGCCTCTCATTGTAGGAAAGCTCCTGCTGTTTGTTTACCTTGGATGGAGATCTGTGGAGTCGACCCTGGACAAATGGAGGCTGCACAGCCAAGTAGTTTCCATAAACGTAGCTGTGTCACAGGCGGTGATAAAGCACTTAATCACCAACCAGAGGGGGAGAAGGCGTGCTAGGTGACCAATGACTTGCAAAGTGCATTAGAAAGGGCAAATTACGCTGGATTATTGCGGAGAACAGCTTCACGACTGTTTAACTGGTCATTTAATGTCTTAATGCTTGATTTCCAACATTTTATAGCGAGCTTTCATTAATTACACAGATGTTTGCTGTGTTACAGGAACAGAAATAGCTCGGTTCGGTGAAGCTCCTCTGCTGTTTGCTGGTGTATTCAGCATCAAGGGCAGCGCTGACAGACACATTTTGTTCTAGCTCTGGTGTTCGGTGGGCAGCCTGCCATCACGTCACATTGAGAAGTCCTTGTTGGCTGCTTGGCATCATTACGAAAGCTTGGTCAGAAGTCAGCACTAAGTGGCTCGGCCGTCTCCCAGGGCAGGATCTCCTTACACTGGGAAGATACTGTTGAAGAAAGAGGGCAGATGAATGCAGGGTCAGAGGGAGAAGCTGAGGGAGACGAAGGAGGGCAGATCTTCAACCTCTCCTCATTTTCTTTAAGGATCTCAGCTCTTTTACTCCCTGTGAATGGTATAAATGGGAGTTGTCATGCAGCCACATAGGTCATCCTGATTAATGATTGGTTGAGAGCTCATCCATCTCATGTGACTGTCTGTCTACACTGAGCTGTCCATCAGCTGTCAGTTTGCTCATAGGCTCTAACAATGACTCCCAGCAGCTTCTGTCTGTTTCACTGATGCTGGATCTCATCTAAAGCTTTAGTGTCAGGAATGATCAGCTGAAGAGTTTTAGAACTCAGAACCACTTCTCTTCCTGTTACACAACTTTGTTTGTTGTTGGATATAAATACTACTCAGACAGCAGCCCTTCTTTCTGAATTTATTATGTTAACCTCAATATTAGGGATGTCACAATATCAGAAACGGTCTGTACTAGGGAAGCAGATTTTAAAATATAATTATCAATCAATATACAAATAATCTTTTGAACATCGCTCTTTTTCCAGAATTTTTTTGTTGTATCCTTTTTTGTTATGTTAGCTAGTTAGGCAATCTTTTGAACGTCAACCTTTTTCCATATTCTTTTTTTTGTGTCTTTTTTTGGGGACGTTAGCTACTCAGATGTATGAGCACATTTGTTAGACTGTGGAACCACTTTTTTATTTGAGCTCTGGTCGGAGGTCATTAACCACCACAAAAGTCTTTGTCATGGTGCCCATTGCTAGCTAAACCCTCACAGTGCTCTCTGTTTGCCAAAATAGAGCTGTCGTTTGTGATGTTAAAACAAATTCCATGTGGGAACTAGTTGGTGAGTGGAGTGGACAAATACGTCATTATGCGACACGATACAAGGAAGATGGCTTTGTTTACATTCGCTGGTTGTACACCACATATGTACATATGTGAGTTCCTACTTATTGTGAAAATCGCATTACGTTGCACCGTAGGAACAGAATTCCGACGTAAGTCGAGGACCCCCTGTAGTTGTTACTGTAAAAAAATAGTAAGACGCTCCACCTTGTGGAACAACCAGGCACTACAGCTGATCAACATATTCTGAATTTAAAAATATGCATTTTCAGATGAGAAATTTACTGCAGAGAAATTTTGGATACATTAATGGTATATCTAAACACATTTCTGGGAGACTTTGGCACCTGTTATGTGTGGGAACTTTGGCCTCCACTAGTTGCTACTGTAAAAAACAGTAGGAAGCTCCACCTGGTGGAACAACCAAGTACCACAGCTGATCAACATATTCAGATTTTCAAATATAGATGTGACATTTATTGCAAAAAAGTTACGGCTACTGTAGTTAATTGTATGTCTAAACACATTTTTGGTAGACTTTGGCACCTTTTCTGTATGTGAGCTGTGACCAGAGGTCATTAACCCTATCAGAAGTCTTTTTCATGGTGCCCATTGCTAGCTAAACTCCCACAATGCTCCCTGCTTGCCAAAATAGAGCTGCCCGAAGTAGGAGTGACTACCTCCACTAGTTGTTACTGCAAAAAACAGTAGAAAGCTCCACCTGGTGAAACAACCAGATACTACAGCTGATCTGTAATACATTTACATACAATACAGTGAAACATGAATCATTTAATAAATGTAATTTGTCAGATTCATGTTTCAAAATGAACTTCATTGAACATGAACATGTTTAACAGTCAGTGTTGTGTACTTAATGTCTCTGGAAACACTTGGTAAAGTCAAGGCTAATTGCTGTTTTCTCATTAAACAAATGTAGAAAACTGAATAACAACAGACAGGAACCTGACCTTTGCAAATAAACAGATGAAAACATAAAACTGTGTTTAATTCACTGAAATCTTAATTATATTAATATGCAGCCTCCTCTAAATGTCCTTTTATATGCATTAAAAGAACCTTGATATTATTCTCACTCAGAAATAAATGATTAAAGTTTAAAAAATCCAGAACAAAACTGCAAATTAAATCATCCTGAGCCGTTAATGTCAGAAATGATGAATGTGGCTTTAATACGATGTTTGTGATGATTTTATGTCATTAAATTTAGTGGATTTGTCTTTATTATGAGATAAAACCTGCAGCCCTGCGAAGTCTTCTCCTAATTGATTTATAATCCTTGTAAACTTTATTATAGTTGTCAGGATCACATTTCAACTTTAAACAATGCTGACTTAAATAGCTTTTTCATGCTAAACGATGACATTAGGAGCTGCCACACCACCTCCAGCAGCCCTCTGACTCGTTTAGCTCTTCTTCCATTGTGCCTCCTTCAGCCTCCATATCTCCGGTGCTCAGTCTCGTCTCACCCTCTAAACCTCCTCCTACACTCTCCACCAGTCCAATCTCTTTCTCTTTTTTTTACTCCGTCCTTTGCAATAGTCGATTCCCATAAACCTCCCTGGGCCGTCCCTCCTCCCCCGGCTCCTCATTTTCTTTTTACTCCTCTATGCCTCCTTTCTTTCATTCATTTATCCTCATTGACATGTTGACACCCTCGTTCAGCTGCAGGCGTTGACACATCATTTGTTTACTTCACCAAGACAAAATCGGCTTCAAAGTCTCTGCTTTATTTTATCCTTCTTTTCTTTCAACCATTTAAATTTCCTTAAATACTCCAGCTGAGGTTTAATCAGTCCTGTTTGCGTCGACCGTCTGTTTCACACGACACGGATTTTAGATTCTTTATAGTCCCCATTTACTCATCTTAATCTAAAGTCTGTCTTTTTTTCTAAAGAGTCTTTTTCCTCAGAAACCTAATACAGAAAATTGGTTTGGGATGGTCAGAGTCGGAGCTTTATCGGTTTTAACATGTGTAAAGTGAACCGTCCGCTAAGTTGGACAACGCACATATCAAAGCTGTGACAGATAAAGTCTGTTAGTCAGACAAACTTAACACAAGCTTCCTGGGAGCTTCTCAGAAAGACGCATAAATGGACAACATATTCATCTTATCTGAACCATTTAGAAAAAGATTAGCTTTGATAAAGTTGACATTTTAAATATCTCAGAGTATTAATGCAGTAAACGCTTGTTGAACAATCGAGGGATTCTTCAGTTGAGGTAAATAGGAGAACATACATTAGAAAGTGTTACCACATTCTTGGGTCGATGTCGATTATTGGTACTAAAGAAAGGCTTATATTTGGGACCAATATAGATTAAATGTAATGTTTTAACATCCTTTGATATTAGAGAACCTGTCATTCATAACTTGACTTCTTCATTAATGAGGGTGACTAGAACTGAATATGTAAAATGCATGCAATTGGTCCAATACCGTAAACACTGGAAAAGCTGCACCAGTTAAAATAGAAGTGTCCCGTCAAATTTAAAGTCCCCTTATAATTTATTCATTAAATGTCCATATGGGATGGCATCTGGAACCGGACTCAGACCGCCAGTTAGTGACTGAGGATCCAGTGCATGAAGACTATATTTTCTATTTGGCTGCCATCATTATTGACGTAGTTTCCTTGTGCAGCGATACTCTGCTCCCAGTGCTCCTGTAATGCTTCCTGGAAGTAATAAAAACATGTCAAGAACCATCTGTGTTGAGAGCTCATTTTCCCAAACTGTGATATTGCGACAGTTTGCTGCTAGTAAATCAACATTTGGAAAATGTCGCATGTTCATATACATGCTAATTTAATCTGTGCAAAACCTGCAGTGTAAATAAAGACACACTGCACTTTCATAGGAGGTGCTGGATAGTTTTGGTTGGAAAAATGAATTCTGAGACTTTCCCTTGTTGCCTGTCAAACTAGTGATAAGACATCAAAAAACTGCTCAACAAAGAAGCAGTTCGTCACCAGCTTTATGCTGGGTTAAGCTAGCTGACTCTTAAGCATGTTAGCTGCGGGTTTTAGCCGTTTACCGAGCATACAGATACAAACATAATACCAAATTTCAAAGTGGAAATTACGCTATCTGAAGCTAGTAATAGGGATCGACTGATAGGGTTTTTTTTAGTTTCGATACAGATGTCGTTTATTTTTATCAAGAAGGGTATATTAACCGATATTTTTGAACAGTTACCGATTAAATGGAATGTTGTAACAGCATGTAATAGCACAGAACCTGTCATTCATAACTATACCTAGAATAGAAACAGGAGTGGTTAAATTATCTCCTATGTTTATGTGGGATCCACTGCAGTTATGTTCTTCTGTGTTTTCTTAATATTTCTCTGTTCTGTCATGTTTATTTCCCACTAAGGTCCAGATCTTACGACTTTATTAGTTATTGTCTTCCAGACTGTGAGAGAAGCTAATTTCCTGGTTTCTTGTTCAGTTTTTCTGCTTGTATTTTGCATTTCTGAGACCACAGTGACAGCAGACAGAGAGAGGAGTCTGAATTACCACATTTAATTTATCAGTAATTGGTCCATAAATATACAGATATTGAAAATCGGTAAAATGCCGACGATAATCTCGCTATCCTTACCACAAGCCATTGCACAGTAGCTTTTATTTCTGTGGCATTTTGTCCTATTTATTCTCCCCCCTGTCAGGCCATCTACCAAAACCTTAGTTAGACTTTTTGGATGTACATTATTCAGTAGAAAGACCACATCTTTGAGTGTGATCAACTAAAATCACTCAGAATCAGAGGTGAAACAGCAGCCGCCGTCGAGCTGATTAAGATTACAAGGCTTCAGGACACATAAACAGGGTGGATATGTTTGCTGTCACTTCAAACTATCTGAAGCTCTTTATCCAACTAGGTAAATTAAGGTAAAATAGTGATGTCAACTACAAAAGTAATATTAAGTTGAGTTGTTAGTGGTATAAGTTTAGTGAGGCCTGAGGAGGTTAAATAATGTTGTTCTTTGGTGCTTTTCACTCTCAGGTTATTGTTAGAAATTCAACTGTTTCCTGCACTTCAGAAACTGGAATTACTGCGATCCATGTATCATGATGACATCAGTTTATTTACCATCCCATCATATCATTCATCAGCATCATGTCACGTCTGTGAAATCCTCTGGGGATCTTTAACGAGCCGACAGAAGCCCCGACCGATCACAACTCTCAGCTCACATCATTCGTCTTCTCCCACAAGTTCACTCAATTTTCATTTTCTCCCGGCCGCTCCATCTATCTGTCGCTGTCCAAAACCATTTGTCATTCAGAGTTGGACGGCTCAACCCTGAGATCTAACCGGGTTCCAGCTCTGAGAAACTCACTTATTGGTTTCTTTTTAAGAGGAAGAAGAGATTGATAGACGTGTCAGGACTCTGTCTTAGTCAAAGGTTGAGTCCAGAGTCTTCGTTTTAAAAGTTTAAAATGCTTAAACACAGGTTCATTCATAAGTGAGGTATCAGTTATTTTAGAGACATTTAGTCCAGACCTGTTGCATGAACCCTGAACAGTTTTTCTATCTTTTGCTGGGTCAAATGTTACATTCACGTGTTAAATCCACCAAATCTGAAAAAAGTTCCCCCTTTTCTTATCTTCAGTAATTTATATATTAAATGAAACCACGCAAAGTTCTACCTTCATACTGTGAATATTTCCAGGCTTCATGGTCCTTCAAGTCCATAGAGAACATCCCCTGTAGAAAGTTCTAGAGTAGACCTACTGGACGGTTGTTGGTAGGTCTACTCTAGAACTTTCTCCAGGGGACGTTCTCCTTTCTTGCTTCCAGTCTTGAAGTTTAGTCTCACTTACAACACTGCAGGTCCTTGAAGTCCATAGAGGTGGGTCCAAAAAGACTAGAAAACTGTACAAAAGCTGACATTCATCGAAAATGCTTCAATACTTTCCCTAAATTGCTCAAAACTTGACCAAAATGACACAAACGATTCCAAACCTGTCTGTAATCAGTAAAAAATTAACAAAAATGATGAAAAAAGTCCAAAATCACTTAATGGTCATTTAATGATCAGAGTTCTACCTTCATCCTGTGAATATTTCCAGAGTTCCATAGAGATGGGTCCAGATTTGTCAGAACTTCATCAATCCAGCAGGTAGACACATGACATTTAAGAGGAAAGAAAACACCCCATGAACAAAAAACAGATCCAGTGTTCAGACTGAGACACCTGGATGGATGTAAAACTGATCTGATGTCAGTTTTTACCAGAACTCAGATGTGTTTCTCCTCCTAAATGTCATGGTTCTATCTGCTGGACTGATGAAGTTCTGAGGCTCAGATATGATGGAAAAAGTCCATTAAAAAGTGATAAATCTGGACCCACCTCTATGGACTCCAAGGACCTGGAACTCTGGAAATATTCATGATATGAAGGTCGAACTTTGCATGTCTTCAATAAATGTACTGAAGTTACCATACATAAGATTGATTCTGAGGAGGCTGGGGGTAGGAATGATTGATTTTTAATGAAATAATTTTCTATATTTTTGAATTCTACAGTAATCTGCTCATTAATTCGGTTTGTTTTTCGCACACTGTATATTTGGTGGTAAAAAAGAGATGCATAAATGTCCAAAACTTTGAGGCAGTAGAGTAAATGCTAATATAGAGGCGTATCAGTGTATGTTTAATATCTTTGACACCTTTTTTTTTTTTTTTGTTCTGTCCTTCCCCTGCAGGGCTCAGTACTCTGTGTTGGTTCCTGCTCTGTGGAACACTGACATCCACGACTGGGAGCTCAAATGTATGAACAGTCTGGTGCTGGACGAGAGCCACCATGGAGCTAAAACAGGTAGCTAACACACACACACACACACACACACACACACACACACACACACACACACACACACACACACCGTTTGTTGTTAATGCAGAAGGACTCTCGGGATGTTTCCACAAACAGTCGCTCAAACTCTGGTTTCTCAGTCACTTAACCTTCAGTGGCTCAGCAACTGATCCAGTTACACTCACAGACCCACACCTTTGTCCTGCAGCTTTAACGTCAGAGTAGAAGCTGGTCGGACGTCTACAGCCGGTTCCTGAGAACCAACAGGCCCCTCTTTGTTCACCCCCATCACTCACTTCCTCCTGTTTACAACCGGATAAATGTTAACCTGCCTGTTGGGGTGTTTTTGTCCTCGTTTCATCTCTCCATGCTGGGTTTCGTGTTCGGTTTAACTAGCTTAACCCTCACGTCATCCAGCGGGTCAAATTGACTCGTTTTAAAGTTTGAAAATGTGGAAAAAATTTATATTTTCACAGTGAAAACTTCCACATTTTCAAGATTTTTGGGAAATGTTTTTGGTGGAAAAAAAGAAATGTTAAAAAAAAAAAAAAAAAAACGTTTCTTTAAGAACATTTAGAAAAAAATCAACCAAAATCCAGCGAATTTTGCTTCAGAAGTTTTACTGATATACATATAATCACTTTGGATATTTTTAGGATTTTTTTGGAAGATTTTTACAAATTTTTTTGAATTTTCTTGCCAAATTTGTTTTTTTGTTAAAATAAAACTTTTTAGGGAAACTTTTAGAGAATTATTGGAATTTTCTTCCTGAAGGTTTTGAAAATTTTCAGAAATGTAGGAAATTTTTTTGCTGCATTTTGGGATTTTTTTCAGACATGGGAACAATAGTTTTTTGGTGCCCATAAATGACGACAACAGGAGGGTTAAAGCAAGACAGATGGATGGATTTTATTCTAGTTTTTTACTCAGAAAAGGATGTGAGTACCAGGGTTTGATCTGATTACTTTGAAATGTTGTCAGTGACTGAATATAAATTACATTGCAAATTTTGTAATCCAATGAAAAAGCGTTGAAGGTCACTTATTACCATTCGTCTGACATATTGTTATGGATTCTTCTGAGGCGATTTTTGGTGCTTCACTCATTCCAGAGTCTTCAGAAAAATATAAATTAAAGCTACAAGCAGCATTGAACAGGTCCTTGCATCCTTTCTGGTCAGCAAATCCAACCATGCCAAAAATGTCCACCAGGTGGCGCTATGACTGTGATTGTATATCGGCCTATGGATGTGATGAAGGCTGGAGTCTGATCATACATGTAAAGTTTCAGACAGATTGAAGCATGTACAGGCTACATATACAGCACTTCCTATTTCATGGCGAATTATTGAAATTCCGCCAGCCGCCATTTCCACGCCGTGAGACTTTTGTGGAGCATTTTCATAACTTTTGATCACCCATGCCTGCACATCCTGTACATCCTGGCCAAATTTCAGCTCCGTCGGGGTTAACATGTTTGAGTTTTAGCTTTTGAAAATGTGCAAAAATTTGGTCCAAAATTGTCCAAAATAGGACACCCAATTCAAAATGACTGACTTCCTGTTGTGTTTTACGTATGGGTGGCGATTACATTTTTGTCTGTCTTGACGAGTTACATATGTGTACCAAATTTCATAGCAGCAGGTGACACGTAGTGGCCATAATTCGTAGTTGAAATTTCCAGGTGGTGCTATTGAGCTGTTACGGTCCATGTGCAGTTTCGCTAAAATATAAAATTTTTCGCCAGTCCTGATGTGTGTGCAGAGTTTTGGGCATTTTTGAGTACTTTTAGGCCGTCAAAATTGCAATTTTAAATGTGACTGAAAAATAGTAATAATCCTGTGGGTTTCAAGAGGTTTTGGTGATGATTTGTTGTACAGATTTCTCAAAATAAGCAAAAAACTGTTAAAAATCCCCATAAAAATGAATGAGAAGTCTATCAGACAACTTCCAATACCAAACTTCTTTGGAATCCTGTAGCTCTGGAAGATTTTACAGTAGAAACTTCATTCAGACTTTAAACATGTCACACGTCTTTGAATGTTGTTCGCCTAAATCTGTATTTCGATATCTTTTACGGTTTTTACACAGTCGCAGTTAAAATATGTTTTGAAAAGCCAGAATTGTCCTTTAATTAGCATGTGTAAAGTATGTCAAATAAAGGGTACAGTTAATCTCATGTCCTTCTCAAAATGTCCCCTCTACATGAATAATTAATACATCTAAATGTAGGTATTTTTATCCTCTCCTACCCAGTTTTGGTCTCATTACTGTAGGATTTATAGTTTTCTCATAAATCACCTCAGAGCTCAGAGTGAGTCGACCAAAACTCTCATTGACTGTCATCATATCTGAGCTGTAAAACCACAAAGTCTCTCTAACAAAGAACGGATATAAAATACATCAGAACGTTCACAGCTAGATTCTGCTTCACACGGTGGAAAAATGATTAGAATATGACTTATGGTTTTAGAGCTGTGATGGTTTGTTTGAGGCGGTATAGCTGTAATGTTTAAAAGAAATATTTGTTAGTAAAAGAAATATTTGCTGTCTGTTATTTTACACATTTTGTAGAAAAAACTTGCTGTTACTTCAAAAAAACGAACAAATATTGAGTGGATATAAATGTTAGGACTGATAATCATGGGGAAATGACAAAATATTTAGTCACTATTATCAGTATTTTAAAAGTTTCTTATTAATAAGTGAGTAAAATAATGAAAAATGATATGAATAATCAAGGACATGTATGTTCAGACATATAGCTGATAAATTTGTCACGATGACATGCTTTATTTTAGATTATACAATTATTTTTGACTTTTAATTACTCATTTTCTAAAAAAACAAATAGAAAAAAGGTTTAATTCAAATTTCCCTACTTACTTACTATGGTACACACATAATTATTAAGGATTCAAGGATATGTATTGTCATTGCATTTCTGCAACAAAACTGTGTTGGCACTTCCAACAAAAACAACATAGTATAATAAACAACAAAGAGCTGTATATGTATGATGTGTGTGTGTGTGTGTGTGTGTGTGTATATATATATATACACACACACACACATGCATACAAGTAAATAGGAGCAAGCAAGTATTTTAAAAAAATGTGCAATAGTGCAATGAGGTACAACATCTGTTTTAAAGTGTCTGATGAAAATAAAATCCTCAATAATTCTTAACAGAACAATGGAAAACACACACAAATCAAACACATTTTCCAACATGAATGAAAATAAATAATAACAATAAATCAACTAATACTTAATTTTTTGCTTGTTTAGTCCATTTCATGGACTAGCCAAGCCTCTGAAGGCCGTCTTTATTAAGGATTCCTTAATTTGTTCATGCAATCAAACATTGTGTTTTTGTTTTGTGTTTTCACAGCATCTGATGCAATTCAGTGAAACTATCGGACATTTTTCTCATTCCTATTGATGAAGCGCCTGTCACTGTCATATATCTAAGTAGTTTAACCGCCCAGCTCTGTATTCAGAGGCAGTAAAGAGCTTGTCTACTTGCTGTCAGTCTCTAGAATAAACCTCATTTGGACTTCTTAATGTGAACTGACAGCCACCAACACTGTCCGATGAATGATTCACCTGTGAGTCAGTTTGAGTTACTGTTTAAAGCTTTTAGTTTGTGATGAATGAGTCGACTAGAAAATGAACAAAAAGGATGAAAATAAGGCCTTTTTTTTTTTGGTCCAGACCAAATAAACTGAACTTCAGAGGGCTGAACTACAACATGAGATTAGTGAGTTAGCAGGTATGTTGAGGTTGAAGTCAGTTTTAAATGTCACAAAGGCAACTCTCTTTTTACCTGGCTAGATCTCCATGGTAACTGATGCTGCGGAGCTCGATCTCCATGGTAACTGATGCTGTGGAGCTTGATCTCCATGGTAACTGAGGCTGTAAACCTAACCTGGTCCAGGTTTTCTTCAGAGTTTTAGATTTAAATGGGCTTTAGGAAGCGTCTCCCTTTAACCAAAGCATTTCCTGATGATTTTATGTGAGGGGTTCAGATTCTCAGCTGAGGGAAACCGTTTTATCTGTAAACCTGTTGAGCTATATCTTAGTAAAACCACTGAATGAAGTTGTGTAATTACAGTATGACACACTGTATGCATCATGTTGCCATGGGAACCCACATGTATTTAGTTGGTGATGCTTAAATCTTATAAATATGTTAAATTTGATCCTGATTTGCTACAAAGTCCGTTTAAACGGCTGGTTCTGCAGCTGATAAAACACAGATTAGAAAACTGATTATTCTACCGGTTTTATTACAGAGAATATTCAATCAGTAGCATTAATTTCACTTTGATTCCCTGCATTATGGGACGGTGTCAGACCTAAATGCACTTCAATACATCATCATGTTTAAATAAATGAAGTTAAAGTTTATTAGTTTTATTGTGCAGCTGTCAGCTATCAATAATCAGCTGCATTGATTAATAAATTGAGTACAGAATACAAGTTTAACAGTTTTCTACCAGCATTCCTGTCTTTCATAATTTCCAGTCGCAGCTTTTTACCATCATAAATTTCTATGTTCTTCATTGTTCTCCATTAAAACAACCTGTTGACTGAAGCAGCTGAACACCATCGGTTTATTTTGTGCAGAGGAAGGGTAGTATGACGCGTTAAACGGCTCCTTTTATGTGAACTGAGTTTAAAGCAAAAAATCTGAGTCAGCAAAGAAAGTTGAAAACCACCTTCGAGATATGAGTTAACTGACTTGCACTGAATTACACAACAAAAGTCTGGATGTGTTGAACCTGCTTCGTAGTTCAGCCCTCAGGTGTAAAAGTGAGCTAAAAACAAAACATTAACCTCCTATAAATACAAAATATTTTAAAGAATCTTCTGGTTAAACAGAGGAGCAGTTGATTTTATTTATCTGAGGCTCTTAAAGAAGCTGCGTTTACTGTCGGTATCAATTCAATTTCAATTCAATTCAATTTTATTTATATAGCGCCAATTACAGTCAAATTGTCTCGAGACGCTTTACAGAACCCATAT
This sequence comes from Amphiprion ocellaris, assembly GCF_022539595.1. Taxonomy (NCBI): domain Eukaryota; kingdom Metazoa; phylum Chordata; class Actinopteri; family Pomacentridae; genus Amphiprion; species Amphiprion ocellaris. The sequence goes on from NC_072768.1 coordinate 39,366,054, forward strand.
GCCTGAACCCCAGAGCAAGCCAAAAGGAGACAGTGGCAAGGAAAACACCCTTTTAACAGGGAAAAAAACCTTGAGCAGAACCGGCTCTAATGTGGGGGGAACCATCTGCTGCTGGCCGGGTGGGTTGAGAGGGATAGAAGAGGTAGAGAGTTGACAATCTCCCAAAGACTGATGACAAACTTGGACTAACATGTGGGTTCACGTGTTCCTGCCGCAGATCAAAGCAGCTTTTATCTTTCTAAAGGTTGTTCAGGTGTCACTCCACCAGATCTGGAAACTCCTCGGTGTCGTCTTCACCAAAGTCAGACGCGCTGGAATGCAGGTCTGTTGTGTTTTCTGCTGTTTGTGGGTTCATCCTGAGTCACACACTGGTGGCTGCAGGGCTGATTGTCAATGCAGATGGAAAGGCAGAAAGAAAAGAAAGAGAGTGTGTGAGTGTGTGTGTGTGCGTGCGTGCGTGCGTGCGTGCGTGCGTGCGTGCGTGCGTGTGTGTGCGTGGAGGAGTGAGTTGTGTGTTTGCAAAAGGCCAGAAGAATCTGAAAGAGTTTGAGAAGTTTCCTTTCAGGGCAACTGGAAGCCACAAAAGCATGTTTTACAGTGGATAATCCATCACACTGTGCTGCTGGTGTGTGTGTGTGTGTGTCAGCCCACCTGTGTGTGTGTGTGTGTGTGTGGTTGTGTGTGAGTCAGGATGAGTCATCCTATTTGTCGGCCTGTCAGACTGTCTCGCCCCGAAGCATCCAAGAAAAAAAAAAAGGAGCTGATTCATTGGCTGCCTTTCCGATGTGTTTTCTGTATCCTGGTTGTGTGACACACTTTCACTCTCTCTGCCCGTTACTGACACCCACCATCATCAAAACATCATTACACTTTCATTAACTTGTGTTTAATACCTCCATTAACATTTCAGGATGTGAACACTGGAAACCAAGGACAGCTTGTTCGCAGCATGTTCTGTTTTGGGAAAGATTTGTGTTTGCATTTAGGGACACAAACAAGCTGAACCTGTGTTGTTTATAGATTTGATTTGTGTGTTTCCTTCCACGGCTCTGTGAAGTTTCAGGCTCTGGATGTTAATAATCGATTTACTGCCTTTAATAATTCAACCAATTAGAAATATATCAACCGATGAGGCAGAAGATGAAGGACATGAATGTCATAAAATGTGTTGTAGAGGATGTTCTGTACAGGAATGGAAAATGGAGAATAACCGAGTTTGTCCAGAATCTCAAAGGAGCTAATGTATTACAGTTTTAGTGAGCTTAGTCTGTAGGTTTAACCCCGTGATCAGTTTTCTGTATGATTTAAGAAATGCTGAGTCCAACTTTCCAAACAGATAAAGCCTCTTGGCTGTGTAATCGTCTGCTTTTAGGTAAACTTTGGACCACTTATGAACACACTGAGCTAGTTTCCACTAACATGAAACAGTTGTCATACCAACGGATAATGGATAAAGTCAGAATGTACAAACAGATAATGTAATAGACAAAAACTTCATAATTGGAGGTCATTCACCTCCACAGAAATCTTTATCATGGTGCCCCTTTACTAGCTAAACTCCCACAATGCTCTCTGTTTGCCAACATGAACTGTAGTCTGAGTGACGCCTCCTCTGGTCTCTACAGTTTTAAACAGTACCTGGTGGAACAAGCAGGTACTACAGCTGATCTACACTGACATGCACAACCTTCTTCTTTTGCCTTATCAGATAATATAGTTTTAATCAGTTATCAGTGGCCATTAATTGATTAATTGTTAACCTCATTAGCGGTAACAATGAATTTTGTAGATTGTAACTGAAAGCAGCTTTAACTACCCTTCCTTTAGTTTTTGACTAAAATTAATTTCTTTTGCTTGTTTTCATTTGTTGACATTTTACGCGTCACACTAAAATGCCCATTTAAATTATTTTAGATTAATTTCATTCCTTGTCCAGCCCTACAGCACATCTAGTGGAGTGTTTTTGACCCAGAAACAAACTTCTAAAGTTGAACACTGCATTAAAACATGCTGCAGTGTTTCATCTCAATAACAGTAAGAGGTGCCATCAGGTACTGCAGCAAATGTACAGTACACTCTCTGACATGCATGACCTTCATTTCCTGTCGTATCTGTTAATTCTTGACTTCAATTAATCAGTTAACTGATAATTATTAATGTCCCTCAGGTCAGAGGTGTTAAAAGGGGAAAACCAGAGAGGAGTTATTGATGATTTTGACCAGATTTGCATTATTAATAATTCGTTTTGTTGTTTTTTTGTTAACAGTTTCCTGATTTGCGTAACACGAGGTTTTCACGGTGCTTCAAAGTCAGGCTGTGCGTTGCCGTGGCAGCAGCAGGTGTTGAGTGATGTTGTCGTAGTTTTTCCACCGTGACCGTGGGGGTCTCTGGGGTCTGTCCAACGGCAGCCTGACTCAGCAATAAAGGACGGAGCCGGAGTGACTTCACATTATGCTGAGTCAGGCTGAGAAGCCCCGAGAACACAGAGATGTGTCCCTCTGTCCTTTTGTCCTTCTCGCTGATCCTACTCCTCTGGTTTCCTCCACACTCCTGCGTTGTTGTGCCTCTCGTTCAGCTCTTTTTCTTCCATTCCCTGTCCGGTGCAGCAGCAGATGCCAGAGTCCTGTTCTCCTCAGCAGGTCCCATGATACCTACGCTGCTTTCTTCCTGTCCTGCTGCTCACAGTGCAGTGACTCAGCATTCGCTTCATTCTCTCACCCAAAACAACTTCCTAGAGCCGAACAACCTGCATGTATTCTAACTTTATGATGCTTTAAATCAAGCATACGCTCTCTGTGGCAGGATTATAGGGTTTATACACTGTTATTTATTAATACTCTGGATCAGGTTGTTATTCCTGAGAAACAAACCGACAAACTGATCTTAATGAGCTTTATTGCACAACAAACAAGACCGAGAAATATTAGAGACTTATTTAATGAAAGATTTATTCAGGTTGAGAATAATTACATGATAGTTTAATTTGCTCGGGGAAGTCTGTATTTATCTTGGACGTCTGTGGGGTAACTTTACTCCACAGTAAAGGAAACGAGAACTGAAATCTGTTGGATTTCTTGTTATTTCTGTTTGATAATGAAATGTTATCATGGAGTAAATAAAACACCACAGTTCCTAAATTTACCCTCGTCCTCTTCAATAGTCACGAGTAGTCTCTGTTTTAAGGTTCCTAAAGTCATGTGGATGGCTAAACAATGTATTTTGAAATGTATTATGAAATTAGAAAATGTAATGTGCAATTTATCCAGGAAAAGTACAAACCCGAAATTATAGCAGACGTGTAACAGTTATGACAGAGTTACAGAATAATTTAGCAATTAGGGAAATCCTATTGTTATCCAAAACACTGAAGGATGTTTTGATTCTGGTGATACCCTAATTGACCAATGGACCTAATGCATAAAAATCCATGATACAAACTATTTTTTTGTCTAATAACAAGTCAGGGGTGTTATCAATAATCGATCAGTTATTGAATTTTATAAAGTGCAGTTCACATTATTACTCTGCCAAGGAGGCGGAGCCTCGGTGGACTTATGTGACTCTTGACATTGGTTTGTCTGTCTGTGCGCAAGATTACTCAAAAACGGATTTGTAGGGAATTTTCAGGGAAGGTCAGAAATGACACAAGGACCATCTGATTAGATTTAGGCAGTGATGCAGCTTATAGTCTGGATGCACGGATTAGTTAAAGATTTCTGTATCATTGCCAGACAGCGGCACGGCATCACTGTAACCATGACAACAAGTGAACACTACATCACCTGCCTGCTGACGATCACATGACTGTGATCCTACTACAAATCCACCCCTGAGGACTTATCAGGACTTATCTGTCGGAAATGATACAAGGAACAATTGATTAAATTGTGGGGGTGTTTCTGAGTCCCATCAATTCCCGCCGCCCGCTACATATTTAGGTCACGCGACTCGGTATCCGTACATAACATACACATGCAGAACACACGTCTGAGCTCAGTGTAAGGTCATTTTGTTTGTGGGTACATCTATATTAAATGGACACATTCTATGTTGCTGTGATCTCTGCCATGAATTTTTTCAAGATTTCAGCTGTCGGAAATGATACAATGACTGAGCAGCCTTGGAGGAGGACTGAGCTCTGAGTGCTTTTCTTGTTCTATATACTACTGAAGTAATTTTTGACCACAGATGGATATATAAAGATATTTGTTGCTAAATCGTCTTAGTTGTATTTGCCCTAGTGAGCTTCACTTTAAATATGACAGCTCCGGTTGGAGGTCATTCACGGCCGCAGAAGTCTTTGTCATGGTGCCCGTTGCTCGCTAAACCATGATAAAGGTCTCTGCTTTCCAACACAATCCTGCCCATAGTCCAGATGAGCACATCTTTTGGTTTTGACTGTATTAAACACAAGTGAACTGCAACAAACAGTAAGAGGCTCCACCTAGTGGTGTATCCAGGTACTACAGCTAACATACAACTCGCTGTCTGACCATCGTCTTCTGTTTTTAATCGGTTAAGTTATTATCCACAATTAATCGTTATCATCTTTAGTGGTAAGAGTTCACTTTACAGTTTGTTCACCATTCATTGTATCACCTATGTTTAGTTTTTTGATTTTTTTGTTTTTATTATTCATTTGTTGAGATTTTATGCATTGTACAAAACTGCCCAATTTATGTAATCCAGTTAATTTAATTCATTGCCTAGCTCTACAGTGGACCTAATTAAGCTTTTATTTTTTGTTTTGACCCAGAAAAAAATAATCTTTGTAATTCAGAGTCAGTCAAACCACATTTTAGCAGAAAGTCTCTTAATTGCATTGTTTCCAACCTGCTTCCTCACTCTTCCATTTAGTGAACTCTGAGCCCATCTGTTCTCTAAACCTCTCTGTTCTATCCCCTTGTTCACACCGTTTTTGACCTCCATGTCCATCTGCTGTTTGGCTCCCACAGACTCTCTGCGGTAGTTTCTGGATATTCATGTGTTAGTGGCAGAACTGCATCAAAATCCATCCACAACCACTCACTGAAAACAGTCACAGAACCGTTCTCCTTCTCCCTCTGCTTCCTCCGTTTATCATGAATGATTCAGGCACGGAATATCTTTAATGCTGTCTTTTCTGTTTCAGACCAGCACAACAGTAGAGGTAGATAATATCAGTCTCACCTTGTAAAAACAGAAATGAGGGAACGTACTCTGAGAGCAGAGGGATTTAAGGTGTTGTCTGGGTTGGAACAACCAAGGTCAGGTTAAAACCAACGGTCACAATAAATGGCCTGAGGTTGAGAACTGGGCCGACCTCACACCCAAACATCGAGATAACGAGAGCTAATGGAGGATTCAAGAGCCTGGATGTGGAGCTGAAGGGGTTTCTGTGCAGCTCTACTGTCGGCCTGAAGGCAGATCCTTTAAAACACAGGTCACTAAAAACAGAGCATCTAAAATAAGAAGCTGAGTCTCTTAATACACGTATCTCTACTACTAGTTGTAATATTAGAGAAGTCAGATTCAGATACACATTTTAAGTTGCAAATATTATTTCACTGAGTTGATTTGACGTGAAAATGTTGCATCAACTTTATATTGTGTGTAATTTAAACTCACATTTCCACGTTCCTCTGTGTTTTGTGTCTTGTTTTTGAGTCTCTGTAGTTGTTTTATGTCACATTTTAGCTGTTTGTGTTATGTTTCCGAGGATTTGTTGTCATTTTGTGTAACTTTCTGGCCGTTTTACGACTTGTCTTTATGTCTTTGTCGTTGATTTGTGTTGCATTTTTTTCTTCTTCATGTCTTGTTTACGAGTTTTTCTTGTTTTTTCTCACTTTCTTGCAATTTTTGTTGTGTTTCCAGTTCTTTATTGTTGTTTTGTGTTTTTTTTTTTTGTCCTTTTTGCCTTCTTTCCAAATCTTTCTACTCATTTTGTCACTTTCAGGCCATTTTACAAGTTGATTTCAGACTAAATTCAAGTCGAGGTAGTAATGGTTAGAGTAAAGATCAGTTAAGGAACAAAACGGTCCAAGGATTGTCTTATATATGAAAGTCTACCAGTGACGGATCCTTCAAAGTTAGGGGTCAACCAGAGGTGGTCAGAGAATATCTGGTTCATCTTTATTGGTCCTGTGGTTCTGGGCCACAGTTAGGGCTGGATTGCATCTATTAGTCCCAGAAGAATGTCACCTTTCTCACCTTTCTCACCTCTGAGGACACTTAACCTACCTGTGACTTCCGAGGTCGACCTGCTTTCAAGGCAGCTTTGGTTTAATTCAGTCTCATACTGAAGCACAGTTTCACTATATTGCATATACAGTCCAAGAAACAAGGTCTTTTTCACTCCTTATGACTGGATAACTGTTGGCGTCCAGCAGACAGAGAATCAGGGGTTTGTTTTTGTACAGTGGGGATCGAAAGTTTGGGCACCCCACGTAAAAATTTGTATTAATATGCATAAAGAAGCAAAGGAAAGATGGAAAAATCTCCAAAAGGCATCAAATTACAGATGATACATTCTTATAATATGTCAAAAAAAGTTAGATTTTATTTCCATCATTTACACTTTCAAAATAACAGAAAACACAATCATGGCGTCTGCAAAAGTTTGGGCACCCTGCAGAGTTTATAGCATGCACCGCCCCCTTTGGAAAGCTGAGACCTGACAGTGTCATGGATTGTTCACAATCATCGTCTGGAAAGACCAGGTGATGTCAGTCTCAGAGGCTTTAAATGCCCACCTTACCCCAACAATCAGCACCATGGGTTCTTCTAAGCAGTTGTCTAGAACTCTGAAACTGAAAGTAGTTGATGCTCACAAAGCAGGAGAAGTCTATAAGAAGATAGCAAAGCGTTTTCAGATGCTAATATCCTCTGTTCAGAATGTAATTAAGAAATGGCAGTCATCAGAAACAGTGGAAGTTAAAGCAAGATCTGGAAGACCAAGAAAAATATCAGACAGAACAGTTCGCAGGATTGTGAGAAAAGCAAGTCAAAACCCACGTTTGACTGCATGATCCCTCCAGAAAGATCTGGCAGACACTGGAGTTGTGGTACACTATTCCACTATAAAGAGATGCTTGTACAAATATGGTCTTCATGGAAGAGTCATCAGAAGAAAACCTCTTCTACATTCTCACCACAAAAATCAGCATTTGAAGTTTGCAAATGAACATATAGACAAGCCTGATGCATTTTGGAAACAAGTTCTGTGGACTGATGAAGTTAAAATAGAACTTTTTGGCCAGAATGAGCAAAGGTACGTTTGGAGAAGAAAGGGCACAGAATTTAATGAAAAGAACCTCTGTCCAACTGTTAAGCATGGGGGTGGATCAATCATGCTTTGGGGTTGTATTGCAGCCAGTGGCACAGGGAACATTTCACAAGTAGAAAGAAAAATGGATTCAATAAAATTTCAGCAAATTTTGGACGCTAACTTGATGCCATCTGTGAAAAAGCTGAAGTTAAAGACAGGATGGCTTCTAAAAATGGACAATGATCTGAAACACGCCTCAAAATCCACGGTGGATTACATCAAGAGGCGTAAACTGAAGGTTTTGCCATGGCCTTCACAATCTCCTGACTTCAACATCATTGAAAATCTATAGATAGACCTTAAAAGAGCAGTGTGTGACAGACAGCCCAGAAATCTCAAAGAACTGGAAGACTTTTGTAAGGAAGAATGGGCCAAGATACCTCAAACAAGAACTGAAAGACTCTTAGCTGGCTACAAAAAGTGTTTACAAGCTGTGATATTTGCCAAAGGGGGCAGTACAAGGTATTAACTCTGCAGGGTGCCCAAACTTTTGCAGACGCCATGATTGTGTTTTCTGTTATTTTGAAAGTGTAAATGATGGAAATAAAATCTAACTTTTTTTGACATATTATAAGAATGTCTTATCTGTAATTTGATGCCTTTTGGAGATTTTTCCATCTTTCCTTGGCTTCTTTATGCACATTAATACAAATTTTTACCTGGGGTGCCCAAACGTTCGATCCCCACTGTAGATCTCTGATGGTAAATGAATCATCTAACTCCTGTTTTTAGCTTCCCTGAGACAAAAGGGTCATAACTTTAGCTTGTTTCTAACAGTAAAAACACCAGTGCCCTGAGATGTTTTTACCAAGTTCAACTCCCAAGTGGACCAGCAGGTTGTAGGAAGTGGACCAAGAGACTTTCTGGATCCTTCTGTTGACTAAATAGTAGAAATAGTTGGTCTTAGTGGTGTTTTTCAACCAAATGTTTGCTGAAGTGTTTCCATCTGGAAGTTTCATTGTTTGGTGCAATTTAATATCCATCATATTTGCAGTTGACTGGTTTATAATAAGTAAATTAATGGGGATCCAATCAAAGCTAGCAGTTAATTCGCTTTACTTGGAGTTTATTGCCTAAAATTTTTGGCAATAAGGTTTTTTTTTTATCTCAATCTGAAACTAAAATCTTTTGTCAACGCTTCATAATCAGGTATTTTCTACACTAATCATTTAGTTAATGGAATCTGACATCTGCAAATTGTCCAAAAATCCTTTACTATCACATTTTCACAAACAAGCAAAACAAGAAAAAAATGGTCAAAACTTTGCAAACACATTCAAAACATCTGTATATTTATAAGTGATTATTCATCCTTTTACAAAGTCTACCAGTAAAATTACACTTTTCTTTACAGCATTTAATTAGCAAAAATGTTTTTTTAAAATATTTTCTGTGAAATTACATTTATTTTAACTTATTTATGAGATAAAATGTTAACCTTTTTTTAAAAAAAAAAAGATCTAAGTTATGTTTTTGTGTCCTATCTGCTAATGTTCTTACACATAAAAACTGAAATTTAAATTATTATTTTAGGTTTAAATGACAAACCAAATCTAATTATGGCAGAAGAAAAATATAAAACCAACATTTGGCGTTTTGTAAAGTGAGCGATACAATTAATGGAATACCATTTCTGTTGATTAGCCGTCATTTAATCTAATCTCAGCTGATTGTTTTCCCTCATTCATACTGAAGCATCTGTTCCATTTCTTACCTTTTTGGGGGTAAAATTAATGGTTGTGTTCATGTGCAGCAGTATTTTTTATTGTTTAAATTCTGAGTTGTCAAACAGTAAAATAAACAAACTGAGACTTTTTACCTGCTTAGTTTCTGCAGTAAATTACGAGAGCATCGCTTTGCTTGTCCTCGTCTCCCCTCATTAAATCAGAATGTAGCAGCCGGTTAGAAATTCTGCGCTTGTTTGCTCGCCGTCCTTAATTAGCTAAAATTGCGAGCAGTATTAATTATTTGTGATTTGTGTATAAACGCGTCGGGTGGTGAGATGAGAAGCTGCAGATAGGAGAGGAGATCAGAATCTAATCTAATCTCTAAGGAAAGCAGTGTTGGCTCAGATCCCGCTGAGCGCCTGAATCCTTTCCTCTGGGGTTAAACCCTGAAGGTTTCCTCTCTGCAGATCTGTGTGTTCGCCAGCTTCTTCCTCGCCAACACAACTTTCTCCTCCTCTTCGTCCTGTTCGTCTGTTACTCCCTGTGGATTCCCCGAGGCCATCCTGCAGTCTGTTTGTGCTGCTGTATAATTGAAGTTAAAGGAGAAGCTGTGCACATATGTTTTGTGTTTATGCATGTGACTAAAGCATCCCTTTATTTAGAGTTTGAATCAAAACTCAGCTCTCAGACTCAAGCAAGTAATTAATGGATTGTATTAATTATGCTTGCTTCTGTTAAAATCTGGGGCATAATTTGTTAAAAAGGTTGCGATGAATTTGCATTCACCTAAATTTGGGTCATCTTTTACTTTCCAAATGAGGCAAGAAGTGCTTCTTTGCTGCACTTCTGATATAAAATATGCATAAACTGGAAAGAACATTTATGTTTGACAGTGACAAGTGAGCAGTAGATTGAATATTCCATTTACTTTGTGTAAAACTCCAGTTCCACAGAGCATGATACTGCCACCTCCATGCTTGGTGGTAGGTTTGGTGTTCTTGGGGTTAAAGGTCTCACCTTCTCTCCTCCAAACAGATTTCTGCTCAGTTCTTCTTCCATCTGACCACAGAACTTTCCTCCAGAAGGTCTTTTCTTTGTCCATGTGATCAGTGGAGCTTTAAGGTTCTGCTTCTAGAGGAAGAACTTCCTTCTTCATGGATCCTCTCAGCTCATGTTGATGTAAAACCCTGTGGACACTGACAGCTCTGTTCCAGCAGCTTCTCATTCATTCAGACCTGCTTTCTGATGATTCCTGGTTGACTCTTGACCATCCTGACCAATGGTCTCTCAGCAGCAGGTGATAGTTTGTGTTTTCTTCCTGATGGTGGCAGTAACACAACTGGACCATGAACTTTATTCTGACAAACAGATGATTCTGGATCTGAAGCTGCTTTCAAATGGCTCCAAGTGACTTTCTGACTTGTTCAAGGCAATGATTTGCTTTTTCTTTGCTGAGCTCCTCAGACTTTCCCACTGTAGAGTTTGAGTCTGAGTGGATCTAATGTGTTCTATTTAAACTGGATCAGAGGAGTCAGCAGCTGTAGTCGACAATAATCACTCACAAGAAGTCAAGCTAATAAAATCTGATCAACACACTGATAATTGAAGTTGCTGTATGTTATTTTAGACCCAACCGATTTTGTCATATTTCCAAAAGGCTTTTAGTAAATCTATGAAAGAACTAAAATACATGAATGTTTTTAGTGACAACGATTCATGTGTTTCATTGATTCCATCAGAGAAAATTCATGGTTATCGGAGTCACTGGAAGCTCAAGACTGACATGATATACATGGACTTTAAGAGTGTATGTCAACTTTAGTTCATGAATGTAGCTCATGGTTTTTACCAGAACTCAGATGTGTTTTTCCTCCTAAATGCCATGTGTCTATCTGCTGGACTGATGAAGTTCTGAGGCTCAGAAATGATGGAAAAAGTCCATTAAAAAGTGTCAAATTTCAATCACTTCATGTACTTCAAGGGCCTTTAACTCTGAAAATAATCCCAGTATGAAGGTAAAACTTTGCTTCTTTAAATATAAAGTCGTGGTAAATAAAGAATCAGCAGATTCTTGGGTTGTCAGGGGGAGGAAAGATTGATTTTTAATGGAGCGACGTTTTTGTCATTGTGCTTTATTGTATTTTATGGCCCTCTATTTTAACTTTACCACACTTTGGTTCAGCTTTAATTATTTTTAAATGTTCCTTATAAATAAATTTGACTTTAGTCTGGAAGGACATGTTCACAGTGACCCACAAAGTAATTTCAAGGCAGACCTGACAGAGAATGACAAAGGCACTAAACCTGTTTTCACTGTTTAGACATCATTATAAAGTGGCACAATAAAGTAGTAAACTTGTGGAGTTTAAATTGGAGGCAGCAGACTGTGTCTATATCAGTCATCATTATAGTTTTGTCAGCTGTAATTACAGGCTACAAAACAGAGAACTCACTGTTTTGGTTCTTTTCTTCATGTATCTCATTACTCCTCTACCTACTTTTTACTCTTTTCTGAGCATTTAAACGGCACTAACATCCACCCAGCCCCGTCATGTCTTATGTGCTACTTACTGCTCGTGTGTCGCAGCCTCTTGTTGGACCTTTTGGCCTCTGGGGATGAACTCTAACCTTTGTGTCGGCCTGAAGGCGCATTAGGAGGCAGGCGTTGAATGACAGGGTGTGGTAAAGGTCGAAGCCCACAGGTCAGCTGGGATCAGACTCCTCCATTATTATCTTCTGCTTTGAGTTGTCCATCTTTCACTCTCATCCCTCCTTTTATCCGCTCCTGTATTCTATCTTTTTCTTGATTTGCATCAGAGAGCTCTTTGTCCATATAAAAGTCTTATTTCTCAGTTGCTGATTTGCCAACCATGCTCACTAGTAGTTTCACATCCCAGAATTGCCAGAGCAGCAAATCCTCCTTCTAACAGCGAGCTTGTCAGAAATACGGCAGACTCACAGTGTTTTCATAATGGACTAATTGGCCTTCTTCCATAACGCCAGGAGCAGCAGTGATCTGGTTTCATGCTGGTACAGAGCAAGTAGATTTCTACCCCACAGCAGCTGGTTATCTCACTGAGGAGGTTTGCAGACTGTCTCCTGAAGCTTTGTGTCTAAAGTATCACTCCTTGGTGATGCTGAACATGTAACGTATGCAGACCATAGCTGACTACTGGTAAAATAAATACCGATGCAGTGATCAAGACTCTGACATGGTTCTATTTGATGGGTCAGTCCATATAAAATCTGAATCAAAGTTCCTCCAGACCTCCTCAGTAACTTCAGTATATTTAATGAGTCCATGCATTAAACAAGTTCTACCTTCATTCTGTGAATATTTCAGAGTTCCAGGTCCTTGAAGTCCATAGAGGTGGCTCCAGATTTATCACTTTTTAATGGACTTTTGCATTCTAATTTATCCAGCTCTTCTTCTTCCCTTCTTCATCTTATCTTTGCTGTCCTCTTCTTCCTCTTCTTCATCTGCTTCTTCGTTATTGTCTTCTTCATCTTCTGTCTTCTTATTCTACATGTTCCTTGTTCTCTTCCTCTTCTTCTTTGTCTTCTTCTTTGTCTTCTTCTTCGTCTTCCTCTTCTTCTTGTTCTTCTTGTTTGTCTTTGTCTTCTTCATTTTCTTCTCCTTTGTCGTCTTCTTCGTCGTCTTCATCTTCTGCTTCTTTATCTTCTGCTTTTCATCTTCTTCTTGTTCTTCGTCTTCTTCTTTGTCTTCCTCCTCTTCTTCCTCTTTGTCTTCTTCATCTTCTTGTTCTTCATCATCTTCTTCATCGTATTGTTCTTAGTCTTCTTTGTCTTCTTGTTCGTCCTCATCTTCATCTTCTTCTTCGTCTTCTTCCTCTTCTTCTTGTTCTTTGTCTTTTTCTTCTTCATCTTCCTCATCTTCTTCGTGTTTTTCTTCCTCTTCTTGTTCTACTTCTTCGTCGTCTTCTTCCTCTTGTTCTTTTTCGTCTTCTTCTTAGTCTTCTTTGTCTTCTTGTTCGTCCTCATCTTCGTCTTCTTCTTCATCGTCTTCTTCCTCTTCTTCCTGTTCTTGCTCTTCGTCTTCTTCCCAGCTTCCCTCCGTGCTCCTTCTATTCTCCTGTCATGGCCTCCACACTTGATTCACCAACACAGTGATGGGACTTTTCATTCCTGTCAGCTTTGTGCAGAATCTGTGCACATTTTTTCCTCATCTGAAACCCTGAACGCTGCTACTGTGTAGAATAATACCAAAACTCCTCGGGGAGCTTTTCTTGTCAATCACTTTTACACATGCATGCACAAAAACAAGCGTTGAAAATAATTTGGCTGCTGTCTGAGGACGTGGAGTCTGAGAGATGAGACGTTGATCCCTTTGGATGCTTTGGTATTATCACAAACCCAGACTGCAGCAGGAACACCAACGCTGCTCACGTGTTTAAACTGCCCCAGGACGTGTTTACTACCACCTGTCTGTACAGCAGAGTTCTGATTTCTGCTAATAATCGCCCATGACTGAGCTGCTTTGTGCTGTGATGCTCAGTAGGTCAGATTAGCTACTGGAAATATCTCCTGGATTCAGGTGATTAGCGCGTCACTCATGGTGGGAATTAAACAGGTCGAGACGCTGCTTCGGCTTAATGACTTTTGGACTTCCCCCTTTATATGCAACTGTAGAGGATCTCAGGCTCTCGTGCAGTTGGATCTGGTTTTATTTATGTTTATATTAGCGTTGTCACGATATCAAAATGATCACTTCGATACCACAACCACTAAAATATTCAACAAATCCTCAACAATTCCCTAAAATACCAGGAGAAATAAAGAAATATGACTTAAAGTTTGTCTTTTTAAATCATACAAAACTGAAAATACTTTGACAGAAAATTTGCCGTAAAATTCAAATATAACATTCCAATATTTACAAGATCATAAGGAACTGTGAAATGAAATGCGTTCTGTCACACACTGACGAAACTCTCTCTCTCCTACAGTACTGAAGTAGTAGCAGTAGTAGCAGTAGTAGCAGTAGCAGTAGTAGTAGTAGCAGTAGTAGCAGTAGCAGCAGTAGTAGCAGTAGTAGTAGTAGTAGTAGTAGCAGTAGTAGTAGCACAGAGAAAACGCTCAAGAAATGCAGCTTCTATTTAAACACTGCCTTCTTAAAGTTCTGTAGTAGTTCTAGTAGTACCAAGAAAACTCTCAAAAATGCAGCTTCTATTTAAACACTGTTGTTCTTAAAATTCTGTTGTAGTATCAGTAGTAGTTGTTGTACTAGTAACAGTAGATATTGTAGTTGTAGTAGTAGAAACTGCCCTGATGTCACGTACAGAGAAAGCTCTCAGGAACTACAGTTTCTATTAAAATACACTCATTCTTAAAATTCTGTTGTTGTTGTAGTAGTAGTAGTAATAGTAGTAGTAGTAGTAGTAGTAGTAGTAGGTAGTAATAATTCATGACAGAACAGACCCCAACAAATTCAATATTTATTCCACTTTGAGTAAAGTTTCATGAATCTAGTTTGCATCAGCTTGTTTTGACAGTAATTGACATTTAGAATAACACCAACTGTAGCTTTTTAGTAAATGAACACTTAATTTGACTGTATAATAACATCATTAACTGGTCTCATTAAACAGACTGAATGCCTTTCATACCAAACATTGAAGAGTTTTGCTGCTGTTAAACTAGTTAACGTCGTTCTTTCTGCAGCTGATGTCATTAATCTGAGCTGCTGTTGTGTTTGGTATTTCTTGGCTGCTGTTTCTGCTGAAAGTCATGTTTTTTTAACCTCTTTATCTCCTTTCCTCCTTCTGTTGGCCTCTCCGACCTTTAGACAATCTTTTATAACTTCGACTGTACAACACAAAGATGCACTGAAAACAAAAAGTTTCAAAGATTACGACGTTTCGAGGTTTGAAACTAAATTATTTTAACTTTCAGTGGTAGCTGGAGGTGCTGTTGCCTCCTGATGATGTTCACAAGAACAGAAATAAGAGAAATTTGGTAAAAATACCAAAAAATATAGAGTTTTCTTATTTGACAGTTTGTGTCTTGCTGTGGAAACCCCCTTCCTCTCAGTCCTAATCTCTGCCTTCACCGTTTATCTCCTTTTGTCTTCATGTTCTCTGATGTTATTAAAGTTCACCCTTTTTTCTGTTTCTTTATCAGTTCAGCCTCAATAAGTTGTTGGAGGTTTTATTTATATTTATATTAGCATTGTCACGATATCAAACTGATCACTTTGACACGTTACCAACCTGAATATACGATTAAAACAAATCCACAGATAAACCCTGAAATACCAGGAAAAGTACATCGACATGACGGCACAGAGAAATAAAAATCTGGCTTTTTAGATGATAAAAAAATCAATATGCTGACAGAAAATATGCCATAAAACAACAAGTTCTGTAGCTGTAGTATTAGTAGTGGTTGCTGTAGTAGTATTAGCAGGAATTGTAGTGGTGGTAGTAGTAATAGTGACTGCCTGATGTCACATACCGAGAAAACTCTGTGGAAATGCAGCTTCTATTAATACAGTCATTCTTATAGTTCTGTAGTAGTAGTAGTAGTTGTAGTACTGGTAATAGTAGTAATAGTAGTAGTGACTGCGCTGCTATCACATACCAAGAAAACTATCTGGAAATAGCAGTTTTCATTGTCTAGTCTGTGGAAACGTTCCTGCTCAGAGAAAGTCATTCAGTTGTGAATCCTGAGAATCTGGTTGATTCTCTGCTGTAATTCCTGTTTTTAATCTGCTGAGGACTTTAAACTATAAACAGCTCTGATGTGAGCGATGATCCAGACAGATAAAATGACGACACGTCTACACCTCCGTCCTCCATCTGCTGCTCTAACCTGCTCTTATCATCTGATTACCAGCTACCTCCACCCAGTTAAATGATTTAAAAAATGTTGTTTCAACAGCATGACGTGAAATATAAACTGTGACATAGGCTCACTGGCCATGGGTCATGTTCAGTCTGTTTTTGTAGTTTTTTGTCTCATTTTTGCAACTTCTTTTTGTTGTGTTTTGTCAAATTTTTCGTCATTTTCAATCAGTTTTTGTTGGGTTTTTTGTCTATTTTTTTTAGTCTTTTTGTTGTTTTTTGTCTATTTTTTCTCTTTTTGTTGTTTTTTGTCAATTTTTTAATCTCATTTTTTTAGTCATTTTGAATCTGTATTTTTTTGTCTAATTTTTGTCATTTTCAATTTCTTTCTGTTTTTGTCTCATTTTTCATCATTTTCATTCTCTTTTTGCTCTTTGTCTCATTTTTTGTCATTTTCTTGTCGCATTTTTTTGTCATTTTCATTCTCTTTTCATTGTTCTGTATCATTTTTTGTCATTATCAGTCTTTTTGTTGTTCTTTGTCTCATTTTTCATCATTTTCAACCTCTTTTTGTTTTTTGTCTCATTTTTTTGTCATTTTCATTCTCTTTTTGTTGTTCTTTGTCTCATTTTTGTCATTGTCAGTCTTTTTATTGTGTTTTGTCTCATTTTTCATCATTTTTAATTCTTTATGTTGTTTTTTTGTCTCAATCATTTTCATTTTCATTCTCTTTTTGTTGTTTTTTTTGGTCAAATTTTTGTCATTTTCAGTCTCTTTTTTGTCTTTTTTGTTATTTTCAGTCTTTTTGTTGTTTTTGTCTCATTCTTTGTTGTTTTCAATCTTTTTGTTTTTTGGTCAAATTTTTTGTCATTTTCAGTCTCTTTTTTTGTCCATTTTTTTGTCATTTTCAGTCTTTTTGTTGGTGTTTTTTCTCATTTTTCATCATTTTCAATCTCTTTGTTTCAATCATTTTGAATTGACATCAGATTTAATCAGAGCTGCAGCCTGCATACAGCTCTCCACACCAGCCACTGTGGTTGAATTACTCATGAACTCGTCATTTTCTAGATAAATTAATGTCTAGACATGTTATTGTCTATGAAATGAAATTCATTACTTTGTTTTACAATTTGCTTTTACTAGTTTTATCCCATTTTGGTGTTTCGCACATAATTTTGTTTCCGCCAGCTTGAAAACATGAACAAAACTTGATTTAATAAACGTGTTTCTACAACACGGGGTAAAAAAATTCCTGCTTTACATCCTCTGAAGATTGACAACCATATGTGAACTCTACAGTAATTATATATTGTTAGTTATTTCTAACAATTTTCACACATTTTATAGTGAGATACATGTAAAAACGGAACTATTTCATAATGCAAAACAAAAATTTCAGGTATTATCACGTCAAATGATGGAAGATGTGGATGGTGAGAAAATGTGTGTGGTTAGTCTTTATAATGACCAAGATAAGAGCTTCAAAGTAAAGATCATTCCTCTGAAAATAACCTGAAGCTCCTAAAGTTAAATCAAACATTCAGCAGCGATCACTGATGAGATTCTTCTGTGGACGTTTGAGGTGTTCAAACATCATTACCTCACAGAAAACAGCATTTATCTCTAAACCCACAAGACATCTGGCTATTGTTTTGCTCTGTTATTCTTTTCCGACCGTTTTCCTCTTCCCCCTGGACCTCTAATCTTTTTCTATTTCACCTTTGCTCCCTATCTCTTTTAGTGTTTTCTCTTTTCTCTACTGTTTTTTAAAAAGGTGACTCTGTCCTTGTTGTCTGAGCGAACAGAGGGAGAGACGAGTTGACTGGAGGTTTTCAGTCGTTTCCAGCAGCCAGAAATAACAATTAACTTCACTATTGTCGTCCTTTGTGGTGTGAAAACGTCCAGTCGAGACATTAGAAGATTAACAGCGGTAGTAGTAGTAGCAGTAGTAGTCTGTTTTTGTTGTTTTTAGTCTATTTTTTCATCATTTTCAATCTCTTTTTGTTGTTTTTGTCATTTTTAATGTTTTTGTTGTTTTTTGTCTCTTTTCATCATTTTTAATCTTTGTTGTGTTTTTGTCTCATTTTTTGTCATTTTCAATCTCTTTTTGTTGTTTTTTTCTCATTTTTTTGTCATTTTTATTCTTTTTGTTGTTTTTTGTCTCATTTTTTGTCATCATTTTCAATCTGTTTCTTGTTTGTGTCATTTTTGTCATTTTCGATCTCGTGTTTTGTGTCATTTTTTGTCATTTTCAATCTAATTGTTATTTTTCTGTCATTTTCATTCTCTTTTTATTGTTTTTTATCTCATTTTTTCAATGTTGTTTGTGTCTCATTTTTTGTCATGTCCGATCTCTTGTAGTGTTTTTGTATCATTTTTTGTCATTTCCAATCTCTTTTTGTTGTTTTTTCCTGCATTTTTTTTGTCATTTTCAATCTCTGTTTTTTTGCCATTTTTTTTGTCATTTTCAATCTGTTTTTGTTGGTTTTTTTAATCAATTTTAAAAATCATTTTCATCAATTAACTTCACTGTTGTCATCCTTTGTGGTGTGAAAAGGTCTGGTCAAGACATTAGAAATTTAACACTGATAGTAGTAGTAGTAGTAGTACTAGTAGTAGTAGTAGTAGTAGTAGTAGTAGTAGTACTAGTAGTGGCTGCCCTGATGTCACATGAGAACTCCAATGCACCCACTTTGTCTGTTTCCACACAAAAGTCAAATGAATCTTGAATCTTGACGTTTCCACTCAAGCAGTCCCATAATCCACCACCAGCCTGGCTGCTGTACGTGTTTCCTTTCATTCTCTTTACTTTCATACTCGTAATAATATCTCTTAACGCTGGTTTGTGGCATTTAAAAGTAATATTACGGTAGTATGCAAATAGATTTCTGTGAACACTTGGTGACTCTTAACAGATAACTTTGATATCTTATTACCATCAGATGTTCTAGTCACCTGAAAACATTCAGTATATACTCTTGTTCTAGCCTGTTTTCATGACCACCAACTCATCACGGGGAATATCTAGCTCTTTAGCTGCTGACAAGCCTTTTCTGTTTGCTATTGGTGCGTTTCAGGTGGTTTACAGACATTTTTTTAGAGCTTTTATGCAAGTAAAGTGGCCTGTTGGTGCTAGAAACAAGAATATCAAGGAATTAAATTAATTGTCATTAACAATTTAGCCAATTAAAAATATATGAACTGGTAAGGCAGAAGAAGGAGGTTGTGTATGTCAGAAAATGTGATATAGATTAGCCTCAATACCTGGTTGTTCGACCACTTACCAGAGGAGGTGGTAACTAGAAAGGAACATTGTGGGGGTTAGTTAGCATCGGGAACCATGACAAAGGTTTCTGTGATGGTTAATGGTCTGTTAGGACAGCATTCCTGGTTCCAAGTGGCTCATTAAACTGAGTCATTTTGGTCATGAAAATCTGTGATTTAAAACAAAAAAGCAAAAATAAAAACTCTAAAAGTGTATAAAATCATGTATTTTCTATTACTTTCTACTGTTTTGTGAAATTGTACAGAAAGAAATAATTTGAACAATGACAGTAAACCCGATGGGTTGTAGGCCATAAAACCACAACAAACTGGCCTTTTCTATTAGCTGTTGGTGCATTTCACGTAGTTTACAGTTTGTTTATCAGAGCTTTTTTCCTACAACAGTTGCCTGTTGGTGCTGGAAACGAGGATTTTACGAACATTGAGAGTAAACCAGACAGGTTGTGTGCTAGAAGACCACAACAAACGGGCCTTTTTTGTTTGCTATTGGTGCATTTCAGGTAATTTACAGTTCATTGTTCTTTTTTTCTGAGCTTTTATGCTATTAAAGGGGCCTGTTGGTGCTAGAAAAAAGGATAATGTGAACGTTGAGAGTAAATCAGATGGGTTGTAGGCCTTAAAACCGAAATCACAGCAAACCGACCTTTTCTATTTGCTTTTGGTGCATTTCAGGTTGTTTACACTTAGTTTAACAGAACTTTAATACTAATAATGTGGCCTGTTGGTGCTAGAAACAAGGATTATGTGAACCTTGAGACGGATTGTAGGCCTGAAAACCACAACAAACCCACCTTTTCTGCTAGCTATTGGTGCATTTCATGTAGTTTACAGTTAGTTTATCAGAGCTTCCGTGCTAAAATAGCCGCCTGTTGATGCTGGAAACAGGGATAAAGCAAACAACAAGAGTAAACCACAGAGGTTGTGTGCTAAAAAACCAAAACAAGCAGCTGAAAAACACAGTAACAGACTATAGAACTGAGTGGGACTGCATATTTTGTCATAAAAGCAATGCATGATAACTATTTAATGATGCTATAAACTGGGTTATTGTGGTTTCTCAGGTGGTGTCTTGGTTTCAGCAGGTTGTGTTGGTTGACGATTTGAAATTATTCATAGAAAACGAGAATAAAAACTGTATATTTTATTTGTAATGTGTACGTTAAAGCCCAGCTAGACACGAGTTGAAAATGAGCAAAAGCTGTAAATTTTCTGTGCAGTGCATCAGTTTAATGCTTCACTTTAGAACCATATTAAACCGAGTTCTGCGTCACAATTAAAAACAAATGTAAATGTTATTGTTCTTCTGTCTCTAGACTAAAATAGGCGTCAGAAAGTCGGCCATACAGTTAACCAAATGTGAGCAAATATCTGTCTTGGACACTATTTGCACAATAAAACACGTCAACATTTCTACATCATTTCCATTGGACATTATTGTTTATTTTTATTTACTGCATATTTGTACTCTTTATCTGTGTTTATGATGGTGGGAGCTGGACTCTTTCTGCCATAACAAACAAATTTCCCCTTGGGGATTAATAAAGAATTCCATTTTATTCTATTCTGTCTAGAGTTGAGCACTACTAACTTACCTGGCTGCTCATTTTGCCTTTTTCTCCCACGAAAAATCTCCTTTTTTGAGGTCGATTTGATCACAAAACAACGTTGATTCCAGTGTGTAACCTAAGCTGAGCAGTATGGATCCACTGGGGTTTTCATTTCAGTGACAAACACATGAAAACGTTGCTTGGTAGCCATCAGCGCTGGTATTTGCCCTCAGGTCATTACAAGGTTTTCTAATCCTGAGAACTGCTGGCTAACCTGTTTCCTCTTTACTGCCCATAAAAACTCCAGTTTTCTGCCGTATTTCTCACATTCAGCTCAAATCAGTCAGGCTGTCGCTGTTTTCACATTACAAAAACATCTCTATCAGTTTTCTGGGTGGATTTTTTTCCTCGTACCATCCTGTGTTTCTCCCCTCAAGACATTTTCTGTAAACTATCAGCAGTTCAAAGCCTCCACTGGATGTGCTGATCCAGGCTTCCATTGGAGCTCATTGGATCCCGGCTACAGGTGTGCCGCCCTGCCAACTCCCAGAGGACGGCCGAGGCTTCAAACGCCCCAAAACACAACCTTCAAAAGGCTGCGTGTCATCAGCATTAATTCCTGGACAGTGAGGAATCAGCAGAGCGCTCTGTCATCTGAAACTGACTCCGGGAGAGAGAGTGGGCAGGAAAAGACACACTGTCATTCATAGCTCCTCACTAAAGCCCTGAGTCATAGAGAAAGCCGGAGCTGAGCTCACAGACGCTGACATTTCCAACTGCTGATACGTACCACTGCTGATTACCGCCATATGTTTTACCCTGACAGCTCCCAGTCACCACAGCGCCCTGTTGGTTTTGTGAAATTAGTTTTTGTGTGTCTGTATTTACTGACATTGGGTTGTATGCTGGGTGTGTCTTAGAACAGACCTGGAGGGTTGTAGCTGCAGTTCCAGGTCAGACTGACTCGACCTCGATGCTGTAAACTGAACTAAACTGTAGTCTGCATGTTCAGCTACTGAATGAATGTGAAATATTTAGAGAGTATGTGTTAGACACGGTGTCAGATGTCTAGAATTCCATCACATCGTGTTGACGACCTGCACCCATCAGGCATAACTTTATGACAGCATTTCTCAAAGTGTGAGACACGGGGCGACTGGGAGGAAAAGGTTTGTCTACGCGGATCTAATTAACTGAACTATTGTTTTAACGTCGGCCTGTTTATCGCGATGCACAACAATTCTCAAACTGCGCTGTCACGGCAACCGTCCCCTACTCATTCTGCTCCGTCCACTTGATTAGCTGTCAGTAGTTGCTGAGAATGAAGAAATATTTGACCAGGACAAAAAGGAAAATGGAGCAGGAGACAAACAAGATGCAACCTCCTGAGAAAAAGTGGAGAAAATGTGACAGTGCTTGTAGCGGCTTTTCCTGCACCTGCTGTACCTAAGTGTCTGACTCGACACACATCCAAAAGAAAATAATGTCCACAGAAAGAGTGTTTTAAAAATAAGCCACTATTTATTGTAACAAAAATTTCTTTGAAACTTGGAAACAGTAAGGCGTAGGATGCTAAAGATGAACTGAGGATGAATTTGCTGCAGGCCTTGGATGTGCGTTGTGGTCAAAAGACTGTCTCTCTCTGGTAGGCCACACCTTCCTGGCAGCCTCCCTGACTTTTATCCCCATCCTGCAGCCACTAGATGGAGATAACTCAAGAAGAACGGGGGCTCCCTGGAGAGCCTGCCGCTGCTGCTGAAAAAAGTCCTAGAGGAAACACTGGTGTTCACTAAACTTTCTTGTGCACTGACGTCACTGCTGTGTATCTTCTCCAAGGCTGCAAACAGACTTTAGGTTCATTAGCGCCACCTACTGGGCTGGAGTGTTCATCAGAGTTACCGGTGTGCCAGAAACTATGGAGCTGAGGAGGGTGCAATTAAACACATTATACGAATAAATACGTTATACGGCGATCATCACATAACTCCACCAAGGAACGGTGGAGTTATGTGATGATCGGCCTGCGTTTGTCTGTTAGTCCATTTTTGAGTAAAGTTGCTGGCAGAATTGGAAAAAAAAAATTCAGGGAAGGTCAGAAATGACACAAGGACCACCTGATTAGATTCTGGCAGTGATGTGGCTTATAGTCTGGATCCACAGATTTGTTCAGGATTTCTGTATCATTGCCAGATAGCGGTACGGCATCACTGTAACCATGACAACAAGTGAACACTACATCAGCTGCCTGCTGATGATCACATGATTGTGATCCTACTACAAATCCACCACTTATCAGGACTTATCCATCAGAAATGATCCGATAACTGAACAGCCTTGGTTGAGTACTGAGCTCTTCTTGCTTTTCTGGTTTATTTATTTTTCATTTTCAGCCTCTGAGCTGTATAACACTCCTTTATTCTTGTAGTAAATGAGGGCATTGCATTGTGGGATTGTTAGCAGAAAGTTTCATCGTGAATTTTCTGATGCCACTATATGGTGTGTATAACTACCTGCAGTTCTTCTGTTCAGAGGTGTTTCCACTCACCTGTACAGATCATATTATGTGGGTTGTTAAGTCTCATCTACACTGAAATGATCCATGTGATGGTTTGTTGTTTGTGGATTTACCGACACGTCTTCGGCCTGTTATTACCACCAGAGAACATCTGTCATTATAGCATTAGTGTGAACCTTTGTTTTGGCATCAGATGAAGATGAAGTGAGCAGCTGAGGCTCCTCTTGGTGCTTTTATAAAGAAAGTCTGTTGCTGTTAAACATCCCATTCTCAGCATTAGCACTGAGCCGTCCTACTGGTTATTTTACATATTATATTTCAGGTTTTTAAAGGAAGGTGTGTTTTGTTCTTTCTCTGCAGTAAATCGCTCCGAACAAGCAGTGCAACATGAACCTTCTGTTTGTCTGAATCTCCAGTTAAAGGCCAGACTGGTTATGTTACCGCCGAGCAATTAAACCCCAACACAATCCAAGATTAACCCATTTGAAGGCATTTCTTTGATCCTCAGACAATTCCAGCTGGATTATGAAGAGTTTAAATAGTTGCTTTGCTGAATTTAGAACAACCTGCCCTGCCACAGCATAATATTAAACAATAACTTTATTTGTACAGCACCAAGTTACAAGCACTGAACAAAACGACTAATGTCAAATTAGACGGATAGCCAGATAAAACAGTTAAGTCAAGACAAGTCAAGACAACGATTTTAAACAGCGTCTTCCAGTAAAAAGGATTAGGATTGGCAGGAGTAGCCTAACAAGGTATTATAAAGGTGTAATTATACTTGAATAGTTTACAAATTACACATTTAACCCATCAAAAATCAATAAAATTTAATTTACATGACTATAACTGAGCTCCAGCCCCAGTAGATCCTAGTTATTAATTATACAGAATAATCTAATTAATGTTATAATAAAGCTACTGCAAAACTTAACCAAACTAATATAAATATTGTGGCTAAACCCTGCAGTTTTACTAATGTTAGAGGTATTCCCAACTAGTTTAGACCTCGTTTTTGTTGTCTTTAATGGTGTTTTATGGTGTTTACCAGTAGAGAACGACTTCCTTCTCTCCTTTGAATGTAAACATCTCCAATTCAGAAAAAAAAAACCGGCTAAAGATGCCAGAAAAAGAAGCTGGGTGTTATTGTGAACTAACATGTACACTGTTGGATTTCAAAGCACATTTTTTCATTTTCATCACCACACTCAAGCAGCTTTCAGACCTGCACTCCTTTCTGTTAATCTGATGGGACTTTCCTGTAAAAGTCACGATGGTAATCTGAGTACGTCGGACCGAGCAACATTTCGGTATCATTTTCAACAATTTAAGGACCTTTTCTTTCACACTTCAGCGCCAATATTGGTCCAAAAACATCACAAAGAACACAAAGGACAGAGTTTACTCCACAACCACAAGACGTTTTTCACATTCTGTATCTCTCTAAGGACCATTTCACGTCTATTAATGACAAAACTTTGCTGCAAAGAAGGAAAAAGATCAGAATAATGTGAATAATAAATATAGTCCAGACAAAATAACAGGAGCTGAAATCAGTTTGTTGCTTCCAGCGGTTTAGGATTGTTTCCTCTGAGTTTACTAAACAGGCAGCATATGAGAGGAAAATGAGGCTGTTTAAATGACAATATCTCAGGAACTATTAAAGATGGAAACATGAAATTTTCACTATTATTTTTCATTGTGTCATTGATTCAGAATCTGTAATATTGGACAATGTGATCAAATAATTCTGACTGTGTTTGAATGAATGAAAGAATGAATGAATTTATTTTGAACATGTGAGGGGAAAAAAGCCACAAAAACAAATCAGAATATTCAAAATGACAACGAAATAAACAAACAAAACAAAACAAAGCAAAAAATAATAACCCAACACATCCAAGTTTGAGCTGAAATGTGGAAAAAAAATTGAAGCCGTCATGAAAAGTCTCACGTTTGAGCTCATATTCACAAAAAAACAATAATGTAGAAGTCAATTCATGACAAAAGGGTTGAAGAAAAATATCTCAGGAAATATTTGAGCTAAAATTTCACAGATAGAATTTTACATATCTGTAGTTTCTGATGATAAAGTTTTAAGATAATCCAAGGTGGTCGATCAGATTAATTCAATTTTTATGTGAGGTTTATGCAAAGCTTTGTTAAGTTTCTGTACGATAGCATGTCATCTTACTATACAGATAACTAGAAGTCACTCATTACTGCAAAATATTAAGAGTACCAGCTTCTCTAGTCCTTGTAGAAAATCATACATTTGAGTTCTGGTTAAACTGCAGCCAGATCATTTTTACATCCATCCAGATGAGAACCAGAGTGACATTAAAATTGTTCAAAATGACTTGAAAATGATCCATGATTACAGAAAAATAGTTCAGAATGACATGAAAATTGTCCTACATGACTCAAAAATGATCCCAAAACCACAAAAATGATCCAGAATGACGAGAAAAGATGCAAGTTGACATAAAACTTGTTGAAAATTTATTCTAATTTGTCCAACAAATGACTACAATGTTTTCCGCCAAATGACTTGAAAATTGTCCACAATTGGTCAAATTTTGATTGTCTTCAGACTGAGACACCTGGATGGATGTAAAACTGATCTGGTGTCAGTTTTTACCAGAATTCAGATGTGTTTTTCATCCATCAGAAATTTCTCAAAATGTCATTAAAAGTCTCTGAGATTTTTTAATATTTGTCCCAGTTGGCTTAAAAAATGTTCAAAATTACAAAAAATGTCCAAAATTACACAAAATTGTCCCAAAATTATTCAAATTTTTGCAAAAAATTACAAGTCTTTCATTTTCACTTCTGCATTATTGTTTTTTTCTTAATATGAGCCCATTTTTTCATATTTCCACTCTCCCATAATCTGAATTCTTTAATCTGCTTGTCTAATATTGCTGATTCTGAATCAGTGACATGATGAGAAATAAGAGAAATAGTTCCTCAGATGTTGTTGTTGTTCAATCAGCCTCAGACAGAAGAGTTAAGCTGCTATTAAATACCGTCATTCCTCTCTAAATGTCAGACTGGAGGCTCTGAGAAGTCTTTTCTCCTGTGATTGATTGTTAGATGCACCGTAGCTCCACTCAGCACATTTCATTCACATCTCCAGATCTTATTAGAACAGACGGAGGGGACATGAGGTTCTAACTGAACTCTCTGGAGGAAGAACTCTGGTGGAAAGGTGGTGAATGTGTTGTAATCTGCTGGCTTCTCTAACCCTCATCAGCTGTGACTGATTGTGGAGGTTTTATCTGTAATTTGTGCTTCTGTTTTAAAACCTTTTTGAGCTGTGTGAGAATGAAACTGGAGAGACGATAAAAATACCTGCACAAGGTTGACTTCCAGCAATAAATCAAACAGTCAAACATCCACTCAGGGCTTCTCATTACAGTCTGAGTCATACAGAAACTGTGCAGGTGAGCTCACCGCTGTTAAAGCATGCGCTGTGTGTTTGTAGGAGCACATGTTTGACTGTTTAGACTCTATCAAAACACACATGTATAACAAAAAAACACATTTGTTTGTGTCTGGGGCATTTTTTTCTATATTTGTATAACTTTTTCTCAAAAATTTTTATCACAACTTTTCATATTTTGACATGTAAAGTGTTGAACCAAAGTCCTGAAAGGCAACACAGGATTAATAATTTGCAGATGATATCAAATTTTATTTTTTTGCTGTTTTTCAAACGTCTGAAAAGAGTGGAGCTGCTTAAATACCAGCCGTGAGCGATTACCTGACTTGTTTCTATCCAGATTTAGTGTTCAGACTGGGACATTTGGATGGATGTAAAACTGATTAGGTTGAACTGAAATGTTTTCATTAAAAATTGGTCAAATTACATGAAACTTGGCTAAAATTCCACAAAAATCATCCCAAATTTCTCAACATTTGTCAAAAATGGCTCAAAAACTGTTGGAAATGATAAAACGTCCAAAATTACACTAAATTGTCCAAAAATTCTTAGAATTTGTCCATAAAATGACATAAACCTTTGGAAAAGATTAAATATTTCCCCGAATTATTTAAAAAATGTTCCAAGGGACCTGAAATCTTGTCCAAAATTGGTCAAATCTGGATTATCTTCAGACTGTGACACCTGGATGGATGTAGAGATGGTCTGGTGTCACTTTTTAGCAGCGCTCAAATGTGTTTTACAGCCACTGAAAAAGGGTCAAATGGCAAGAAAGTTGTCCAAAATTAAATGAAAATTGTCCCAAATTTCTTGAAATTTCTCTATAATGACAGAGACACTCCAAAAGTGCTCACAGATTGTTCAGAACTGCATGAAAGTTGTCCAGAAGTACTCACATTTGTCCAAAATATCTTGGAATTTCTCCATTTTTTAAATTTTTGCTTAAGGTTGTGACACCTGGATGCATGTAAATCTGATCTGGTGTCAGTTTTTAACAGAAACCTAATGTGTGTGTGTGTTTTTTTTTTTTTTTAAATGAACGTGAAAGTTGTCTAAATTGATGCAGAAATTGTCCAAAAATGGTTAAAAAAAATCCTCAGAATTTATCACAAATTGTCAAATTACATGAAACGTGGCTAAAATTACACAGAAATCATCCCAAATTTTTCAACATTTGTCAAAAATGGCTAAAAAAAAAAAAAAAAAACTGTTCAAAATGAAAAAGATGTCCAAAGTTACACATAAAATTCCAAAAAATGACTAAAATCTTCCAAAATGACTTTCCCCAAAATATTGGGAAAATGTTCTAAAAGACCTGAAATTTTGTCCAAAATGAC
Source organism: Amphiprion ocellaris (assembly GCF_022539595.1). NCBI lineage: Eukaryota > Metazoa > Chordata > Actinopteri > Pomacentridae > Amphiprion > Amphiprion ocellaris. The sequence continues at coordinate 39,393,962 of NC_072768.1, forward strand.
ACAAAAACTTTCCAGAATTGGTCAAATCTGGATTATATTTAAACTGAGTCACCTGGATGGATTTAAAACTGATCTGGTGTCAGTTTTTCCCAGAAGTCAGATGTGTTTTTCCTCCTAAATGTCATTGTTCTACCTGCTGGACTGATGAAGTTCTGAAAAAGTCCATTAAAAAGTGATAAACCTGGACCCACCTCTATGAACTTCAAGGACCTGGAATGTTCTCAGTGAGACTAAACTTAAAGACTGGAAGCAGGAAAGGAGAACGTCCCTTGGAGAAAGTCCTAGAACTTTCTGCAGGGGACGTTCTCTAAGGACTTCAAGGACCTGGAACTCTGGAGATATTCTCAGTCTGAAGGTAGAACTCTGATCATTGATAGTTACACGAGATAAGTAAGAAAATGTTTTTAAAAGGTTCAGAAAAAGTTCCTAATGACTCAAAGAAGTGTTGAGAATAGCTGTAATTTGTCCTAAATGAAGCGGATCTGTCCCATGGAGCTGATGTTGTCATGCAGCTGGTCTCTGGGTGGCCAACAGGAAACGTGCTGCGACACGCCGCTGTTTTGAAGCGTTGGTTGGAGGAAGGGAAGCTCTCCTGGACTGACGGTGATTGAGATGGATCGGAGGGAGTGTCATTCCGACATCAAAGATAACCTCGCATTAGGACGCACTTCATCATCGCTGCTTCCTGTTTGGCAGAAGCCTTTTCCTCCAGGCTCGTGTTAAATCACTGATAGACGCTGCTGCAAATTAGAAGTCTGCGTCTCCTCTGGCCTCCTGCAGAAAACTACAGCTGAATCGGAGCTGTTCCTCTGATTAACAAACAAACGTAGATTTAAAAAAGGACGAGAGGCTTATTTACACTCATGAACCAGAACTTTAGCTGTTTCCTCTCAGACCTCCTTCCTATGCAGCTTTTTATGTGCAACAGTTGTAGTTTATCAATGATCAGAGTTCTACTTTCATATTGTGAATATTTCCAGAGTTCCACAGAGGTGGGTCCAGATTTATCCCTTTTTAATGGACTTTTTGACCAATTTTGGACAATTTTCAAGTCATTTTGGAAGGTTTTTGACTTTTTTTTTTTTGGACCAATTTTAATAATTTTGGGACAATTTATTGTAATTTTGGACATCTTATGTCATTTTGAACACTTTTTTGAGAAATTTTTTTACTAATATGAAATTTGGAACGATTTTTGTGTAATTTTAGACAAATGTCATGTAATTTGACGAATTTTTAATTAAAAAACACATCTGAGTTCTGGTAAAAACTGACCCCAGATCAGTTTTACATCCATCCAGGTGTCTCAGTCTAAACACTGAAACTGGTTTCTGTTCAGAAACATTTTTTTTCTATAATTTTATTCAATTATTGACTCAGAAATTGGATCATTTTCAAGCAATTTAGGACATTTTCATTTCATTTTCAACAAATTTCCTGTAATTTTGCATCATTTTTGAGTCATTTTCTATCATTTTGAAACATCGTGGACTCATTTTATGTCGTTCTGCAAATCTTCAGTGAATTTTTGAATCATTTTTGTAGTAATTTTGGGTGAATTCTGACTCATTTTGAACAGTTTTCTTGTCATTTTCAACAGTTTTCGAGTAATTCTGGACAATTTTGATGTCTTCATGAACAAATTTGAGACATTTTTTGTGTAATTTTAGACAAATTTCATGTAATTTGACAAATTTTTAATTAAAAGACGCATCTGAGTTCTGGTAAAAACTGACCCCAGATCAGTTTTACATCCATCCATGAATAATTTGGGGAAATACAGAATGATTCTGAAAGGTTTTTGTCATTTTTTGGACAAATTTTTATTAGTTTTGGTACAATTTTGTGTCGTTTTGGACATCTTTTGTCATTTTGAATATTTTAGACAAATAATGAGAAGTTTGGCACAATTTCTGTCTAATTTTAGACAATTTTCCTGTAATTTGACCAATTTTTAATAATAAAAAACAACCAAGACATTTGACTTCTGGTAAAAACTGCAACCAAATCAATTTTCAAGGTTATTTTTTTTGCCATTTTTTGAGTAAATTTATGCAGGTTTTTGACATTTTGGTCAAATGTGAGTGATTTCGAATAAATTAAGTTTTATTTTTTGTCATTTTTAACCATTTTTAAGGAATTTTAATCAAGTATCAAGTAATTCTGAATATTTTTTTTATAACTGGGTCCAGAGTCATCACTTTTTAATGGACTTTTAATCTAATATTATAAACTAAAATATTTTGTGTCATATTTCAGAGCAGAATGAAATGCAGAAGGAAACGCCGTCCATCCCAGTCGGCTCAACAACAGAAAAAGTATCTGCACCATCTGAAGCAGAAAAGACTGAAGCAAAGGGTGAGTGTTGTTTACCTTTAAACATACATTCATAACGTTTGTGGCTCTATTTTCCAGGTGTGTTTGTCCAGCATTATTCTATCCAGCAGGTCTGAACCTCGTACATCTTAAGTCTGAGCTAATCTGAGAAAAACGCTCCTGAATCAGTCCAGCTGGTTCAACACAGGACAAAACAAGTGTAAGCCTGTATAACGGTGGCGTTTAATCATAGTTCAGTTCCACAGCAGCCTGATTTTAGCTGAACTGCTTTTCAGTCGCTAACTTAGATCATTTATTACAGTTTAATTACCTCAAACTGCTCTTTAAACGGAGCTGAGTGCAGCTTCAATGTTTGTCAGAACAGCACTGCTGACCTTTTATCCTCTGTAACTGCCTGATTTACTGCCGTTTGGACTGAACGTTTGCTGAGAACGCAGCAGTTTGTGATCCTGAGGTACAGTTGTCTTTAAGTTTTAATGTTTAGTGTCAAATGTTCCAGACGTGTGCAGCACAAAAAACTAAAAGCAGCAAATTCAGTGTTTACACTCAGGATATTTAGTATTAGTCTTGTGTTTTTCACGCTGTAAAATAAAATCATGTTAAAAAAAACTGTGAAAATATGGCAGCAAGGGCGTATAAAATGTAATATAATGGTGTAAATAGTGTAAAATATGAATTACAAAATGGTGGAATAGATCAGAAACCGTGAAGACGGCTGAAAAAATCAGTAAAATAATTCTATTTTTAAATGCAAAATGATTTTCCAGTCACACATAAAGAACAGAATACTATTTGCAATAATACTAGTTGTTGATGTGGGACATTATTCATAGTTTTAGCTTTTTTTTCTGTACATTTCACCAGATATTAGACAAATATCAAGGATTTAATCAGCTGCATGAACTCTTTTAAAAACTGACACCAGATCAGTTTTACATCCATCCAGGTATCACAACCCTAAAACATTGACAAATTCTAAGATATTTTGGACAAATTTGAGTACTTTTGGACAACTTTCATGCAGTTTTGAGCAATCTGTGAATATTTTTGGAGTGTCTCCGTCACTATGGAGAAATTTAGAGAAATTTGGGACAATTTTCATTTAATATTTGACAACTTTCAGGTCATTTGACTCATTTTTAATGGATGTAAAACACAATAAACTCTGTTTAAAACTGACACCAGTTTTACATCCATGCAGGTGTCACAACCTGAAGCTAATTGAAATTTGACCAATTATGGACAATTTCTGAGTCATTTGGAGGGAAATACTGAGTTATTTTGAAAGTTTTTTTGTCACGTTTTTTGGACAAATTTTAATAGTTTTAAACATCTTTTGTCATTTTGACCACCTTTTTGAGTCATTTTTGACAAATATTGAGAAATTTTTGACAATTTCTGTGTCATTTTAGACAACTTTCACGTAATTTGACCAATTTTTAACGGCAATATAACTGACACCAGATCAGTTTTACATCCATCCAGGTGTCACAGTCTGAGGACAATCAAAATTTGACCAATTTTGGACAATTTTTGAGTCATTTGGGGGAGTCATTTTGAAAGGTTTTTGTCACTTTTTTGGACAAATTTTAATATTTTTGAGATAATTTTGTGTAAATTTGGACATTTGTTATCATTTTGAGCAGTTTCTTTTAGCATGCCTCTCTCAAATATCACACTGCAAGCGTTGTCCTTTTGTTCAGTTTGAGTTAAAATCACTCATTTGTCTCCTCAAATTTAAATGCTAACCTAATTAGCATGATGTAACTTATAGACTAAACTGCTTCACCACCAACATTTTAAAACTGGAGCTTTTACTGTAATATTTCCATTTTAGGAGACAATTTTAAAGGCACACATTGAACATTCTGGCAGTAATTTTCTAGATCATCTTGTGCTGCAGCAGCATGGCTAGACTTCTGTTCAAACATGTCAGGTTTTCTGTCCACTGTAGAAAATGCCAGAGTGTTTTAATCTCCTGAGATCCAGCTGCAGAGACACGACTGTGATTGTCTGAAACAAACATGGACAGTAGGTTGTGTAAGTGAGTCTTTGTGTTCACAGCTTGGTCTAAGCAGGCAGATCCCCCCCTGAGTAAATATGGAGAGCTGCTGATAACATTCATTTCAGTATTACAAGGACACATACAGTACACAGAGGCGTTTCAGTAGCTGTCTGTAATGGAACGATAACTTATTCTGTTACTAAAACATGCACCCAAAACAGTAGCATCATCTGGGTGTGTGATTCTAACATACTGGAGCGTTTTCATACCCGCAGAAATTATGTTTTCTACATTATAAAGCCACAAAATAAAGTTCTTCTTGGTGGAGAACCAAAACCACAGAACTTATTCCATTTGACTTTTACCTTTAACATGCTTATTATGATTTAGATTTTTATACTGCACTTTTTAATACTCTTTTTTTATTGTAAATACCAACAATTTTGCACCTTATTTCTTCAGATTGCATGATTTGCACGTACATAGTTTCCTTATTTTTCTTAGTTTTTTCTTAAATGTAACATATGTGAGCTGCTGACTATCTTGAAGGGGATGAATAAAGTATTTATCTATAACCCTAACCCTACTGACCAACCCACCCACCTACCTACATACCTGCCAACCCACCTATACCAACCTACCTACCTTCTAACCCAACCAACCTGCCAACCAACCCTCCTATGTACCTACCAACCTTCCTACCAACCCACCCACCTACCAACCAACCACCCAACCAACCACCCAACCAACCAACCTACCAACCTTCCTACCAACCAACCTCCCTCCCTACCTCCCTCCCTACCTACCTACCAATCTACCTTCCAACCTACCTACCTGCTAACCTTTCCAACCTACCTACGTACCCTACCCACCTCCTTCTAACTTCCCTACCTATCTACCTCCAGACCCGGTTCCAGGTCCCGTCAGCGTTCTGACCCGGGTGATGCGTCTTGCACAGCGGTACCTGATGGACCCGATGAGCCGACAGCGAGTTGAAAACAAGAATTCACAAACACAAGCCAAGACCAGACAGCGGAGTCCTGCAGCCGGACGAGTGTTCAGGAGTCGGACTTCAGCTTCGTTACCGAAAACTCAGGTACAAATTCGTGACTGCAGCTTATTTATTTGAAACCTTAAAAAATGGCCACTCCTCAAGAGAAGGCACGATGTGTATCATGGTTTATGGAGACAAAATCGGATGTGCAGACTCAGTGAAACTACAGAACCTTATAAGTCTGGAAGAGACCCACCATCACGTCCTTCAGTTCGTGCATGGCACAAGAAATTGATGGAGACGGGGACAGTGTTGGATAAAGGGAGGAGTGGGCCACCAAGAACATCTGAGGAGTTTCATTTAACAGTACCTCTTTCACCAGCAGGATACCTGAAACACACAATTTCAATGTGATCACAAACTTTAATAAAAACTGATTACAATAAAACAAATCTGGTTAAGATATCGTATCAACTGCCTTTGTAATAAATTCTTAAAATTGTAAAGAGACTTATTGGACACCCTGTATATCTCACAAACATAAGTTAAACATTATGATGTTCTGGACCCTTGCTTTAGTACATTTTCTCTGACTGGACCTCTTTGGATTTCAGTCCAATAACCCTCCACTACAGCGTCTCTCTGTGCCGTTTGTTTGGATTTTCCTGGTGAAATGAAGCTCTTCTGTTGATTCACAGTTAGTTTTCTCTGTGTGTTTTGGCCTTTCACCTCCACTGCAGTTCTCTGGGAGATTGCTCTTTGCCGCCCGCCACCTCTCTCAAAGAGTTTTATTTTGCTATTAAAGTGACCAGGAACAGTCTGAACAAAGGGCCAAATGTTGCTGCCAGACTTTGAACAGCTCCATGTAGAGCCCATAGCCCTCTGAAACCAGACTGGGCAGCAACGCTCGCTGAGCTGGCTTCTCATTTAAATCACGTTTGACACAGTAGAGCTTAGTTCTGTTCTCACTGTGTTGCATAATATTTGGTGATGAGGATTTTCAAAGTGTTTGTTTTCTTTTGTGGACACTTTAAACAGAGACAGTTTCATTTTAGCTGCAGTACGTCACAGGGATGTGTTGCAAATTCTCTTTTTTCTTCTGTTATTGGATTCCTAGAGAAACGCCCTCTCATTTGACCTGCTCTATGGTTGTATGTACAGCTAAATGACAATAGAGGTTGAAGAATCTGTATTGTAATTCCCTTGCTGTGATCACCTGAGGAATGATGCTTTTTTCCCCGATAGTTTTGATTTGTAATAAACAGGAATGTTTCCTCCTGTTTGCTCTCAGTTACATCAGTGTGATGAACAGCTGCAGCCATCAGTTCGGGATGACTGGCAGATGGGATTGGATCATCGCCACAGGACTTTTCATTATGACAGGAAAACATATTGTTCATATCATCACAGTGACTAGAACAAGCAGTGTGTGACAGTCCTCTGGGTGAAGATTTTTCCTCATCTTTCATCCTTCTGGCCTTTGCCACGCTCAGCTCATTTTACCATCCATCATCCGACTCCCCTCTTCGACCCATTTTTTCCAAGATTGTTTGCTTTCCATTTTGTTACCCCAAATGCCTGGGTGTGATTTTACCATCTGAAGGCCCACACATAATGAGGTTTTCAGGAGAGGCTGGACGTGATTCTCTGAGGTGAAGCCAAAAAACAGATGCTGGGCTGCATCCAGACAGTAATTAAAACACATTCTTAATAATAAATCTTGTTGATGCTGGTTAACCACACCAGTCTGATGAGGAGAGAAATTGTGGCAAAGCAGAAAAAACGGACACACCTCCAAACTGTGATGGAACGCTCCATCATTTGGTTTCAGGTCAGATAATACTCTGTCTCTGTCTCCTTTTTTATTTGTTCTTTCAGATCAGGTCGAGGAGGCGGAGCCAGCAGCAAGGCGGAGCCCATCAGCCAATGGGCCAGGGGGGCAGCAGTGATGTCACTGCCAGAGATGACAGGTGAGGACAGAGTTTAAACACTGCAAAGCAAAACATGACAAACCTGCACTCAGTCATGTCAGCAGCTCCTGAACCAGAGGTTTTTATTTACTTTTTAAAGTGGGTTAGAAAACTGCTCACATCGATGAGCCTCCGTGGGCTTCTTAAGGGTCCTAAATGAGAAAATCCATTTTTATTGTGTTTTGTGCTTGTTATAAACTCAGAGGTGTAAAACTCACGACTGAACTAATTATTGAACTCCCAATAAAGCTGTTCTCATTCATAGATTTTCCTGTTTCTGTTGTCAAACAGGAAAATGAGTAAGAAATAGTGACTAGAAATCAGCCCATTAACATGACATTGTTAACCTGCAGCCAACTCACCAAACACAGGAGTTAAAAACGACGACTGTGCCGAGAATTCACACATATTTCCATGTAACATAGTTCAAAACGCTAATGAAACTCTTACTGTGCAGTTCTGTGTTACTATGGTGGGTTTAGGTAGTAAAGGGGCACCATGACAGAGTCTTCTGGGACACTTAATGACCTCCAGCCAGCATATATGTTACATCAAGCAAAAGTTTTCAAATTTACTACTCAGCTTTAGCTTCCTGGATGTACAAATTAGTTAAATAGGTCATGATCAGTACCAAAACTCACAGAACATAAGTTAAAAACAAAGGTTGTGCCGAGAATTCACATATGTTTCCATGTAAAGTAGTAAATAACGCTAATATAACTCTTACTGTGCAGTTCTGTGTTATTATGATGGGTTTTGGTAGCAAAGGGGCACCATGACAAAGTCTTCTGGGACCCTTAATGACCTCCAGCCATGTAATAGCTGCCTTTGTGGCTCATATAATCACAGTAATATCGGCAAATAATAAATGTCCTCAGTGCTCAATTTGTATTGGAAGTTAAACAATTGCTGATTGACGTGCTGCCTTTATCAAGAAAAACGTTAATTTACGACTCAGGTTTAGATTCCTGCAGATATAAAGCAGTTAGATCAGTTAAATGGATCTTCATTAGTACTGAAACTCACCAAACAACGGCTGTGCTGAGAATTTTCATGTAAAATGATCCTCAGAGAGAAACTCAGCAGACAGAAAGTTCTGCTCCCAGTGAGTTGTTTTTCTCCATGCTGTCAATCATACATGCAGAGAGTCTTCTTCCTGAAGGGGGCGGGGACAACAGCAACTCTGTTACATTTAAGGCTACAGACACTGTTTAGAATAAAACCAGGAGTTACACAGTCATGACAAAATGAACCATCTTTGGATGTTTTGAGCTGAGAAATTGAAAGAAACATTCTGGGAACATGTAAGACTTTCATTAATTTGCTTTAAAAAAAAAAGTGACAATATGGGACCTTTAATGCAGATTTTAGCACATTCGTGCTATTATATTTTCCGATAGGTCTTTAAATATTGCACAAATGAACACATATCTCTTGCAGATACACAAGAAACCAAGTTTTTAAAAAACATTGCAGTAAAATATATTTCAGTGAATATCAATACTTACTGATCCTCCAGCTGTTTATACTGAAGACTTGAAGATCGGATTTAAACACTTTATGTGTCAAACAAAATGAATTTAAACTACAACAGTGATAAACTCACACAAGTACATTCATTTGTACAGATTAATAAAAATAAACAATGGTTTTACCTTCATACACAAAGAGAAAAGGAAAACATGTTTGAACTTTAAAACGAGAAACTCCTGAACTTAATAAATACGATGCTGGCAAATGTTGGCAGTGGAAAACTGATTTATTATTAAGTTTGCTCATGCAACCAAACTTTGTGTTTTCTACATGTGGTGGTTTGCATGTGATGTATTTAAGTCAAACTATTAAACATTATGTTGAATAGTTTAATTATAGCTATCAATAAAGGTGTATCTCCGGTAGATATCTTATTGTTTTCTTGCCTCAGACCTCGTAGACCAACAGTAAAACATTTCATTAACTCTTTGTGGTATCATCCGTCTTTTTATGCTCCTTTTGTTTAATCACAGTTGTTCAGATTCATCTGCCAACCTGTCTTCTTATAATCTCTTTTTCTTTAATGCTCACTGAAGCAGTCGGGTCTCTGATTCCCAGAATCCTTTAATTTTCCCCCTGCAGCTGTCTGCGCTCTGACTTACCTTTTGAGTGATTCAGTAACAAATTGGAATCTGAGATTGTGGCTTAGTCCTGAGGGTTTCTGTCACTCAGTCAGGCTGCTGAGAATGACTCATTTTTAATTGCTGGATGTGCACAAACTTATTTTGTCTTCACTTTATTGAGGTTCCTCTTTTCCTACATCTTTAGGGAATTTGCTGCTGGCATAGTAGAGATTTTCCCACACTTTACCTATATGTGTGTGTATACAGGTAAGTCGGCCACAACTTAACGCATGATACACATTTTAATTAGTTTCTTTCATGTGCGAATGTGAGGAGAAACAGCAGGAAAGACGACGGTGTCATGCTGTTGTTGTTGCTCGTTTCTAAAGTTGTGTAACTGCTGTTCCTTCGGTTGCAGGTTTTTCTACATTAGTCAGCTCTAACTGAGCACATGATTAAATGTTAGACTGACTTTTAGAGCCGTTCATCGTGTTGCTGCTCATTTATTTACAAAAATAGCAGCTTAACACTCCCAAGTAAAGGATTCTGTCCATAATGTCATAATCATACAAATTACTGCTATGTGACAGTCCGCGAACCAACAGCTGAATGAAGACATTTTTGTAAATAAATGTGTTGCTGCTCAACTTTAGAGCCCAGTGCTGATGGATCTTAGCAATATTAATGATGACTGTAATAAACGGGCAGAAAAAAAAGACTTCAAATAAGTCTGAAGTTGTTTTATTGTGTTTTAAAATATTATTATTAAGTTGTTCCAATAAACAAAAAAATCTTTTTCTGTCCTTACAAATTCACTGATTATAGTAGACTACTGAATAGAAGCGCTGTCCCAAACAAGTTTTTGTTTGCTCCTGATCACAGTCATTTAATATTTAGAGTTGGAAAATACCGTTTTTGCTCGATATGACACACTTGAAGTGTTGTAGATCAGCTGTAATACCTGATTGTGCCAGCAGGTGGACCTTCTTACTATTTAGTGCTGAATAAACCTAAGCACATGGGCAGTTGTATGTTGGCAAGCAGAGAGCATTGTGGGAGTTTGGCTCACAAGGGGCACCATGACAAAGACTTCTGGAATGTTTAATGACCTCAAGACAACTAGGATAAAGTTCTACTCTCCCTGTGGTGGCTCATGTCATCAAAAAAATATCAGTAAAGAACAAATGTCCTCAGTTAATCAATTATTTATTGGTAGAGCTACTAAAATACCGATCAATTAAACATTCCTTGATTAGTATTGAAACTGTTCTCTACTGATTAGACTAGAGAGCCACCAGTGGATCTTCTAGCTCTTTAAGAAATATGCATAAATTTCAACTAAGTTATGTGAACTGCAGGAATTCTAGCGTTGTTTTGGAGCAGCTTAGGTTGCTTTAATTTTGCCCTAATTCTTAAATACGGTCCAGTTTGTCGCATTAGATTCAGCTGTACATGCTGCACTTTTTGTTAAACTAAATTTATTTATTTTACTGATAGAATCGTCCATCTATTCATCTACTCTACGACATCTTCAGGTACCAGCTGGTTCTCAAGCAGCAAGGAGAATTTCACAACAGCTCTCTAATCCTGTCATTGTATCGTTGTTTCTTCCTCTGACACACACGCACACACGCAGAACACACACACACACGCACACACACACACACACACGCACGCACACACGCAGAACACACACACACACGCACGCACACACGCAGAACACACACACACACGCACACGCGTCTGAAACATGCTTGTCATTCCTCTCAGCTCTGCTTTCTGTGTCAAGTGGTTTTAGGTTGTTTTAACCGGGCTGGGGGTCACCAGAGGTCACCAGAGGTCACAGCAGGGATTATTGTAATTGGGTGTTAAATTAGTGTTCGAGGACAGAATCAGACAAATCCTCTCGCCAGGTGCTGAAAACTCACTTTATGTGGAGAATGAAACCAAATAGAGCAGCAGAGTGAAAATAAATAGAGAAAGTGGAACTTGATTGATTCTTCCTGTTCAGGAATCGGACTTTATTTATGGAGCAGTTTTCAGACAAATGAAATATAACTTAAAGGAATAAAAATGCAATAAAATAATACTAACAGCACCCAACATCATGCTGGAAACATGTAGAAAAATGACTAAAGAAATAATAAAATAAATAAATAAATAAAAAATAGTTCTAAAGGAGTAACGACTTACTTGAATAAATCCTAGTCTAAATATAGAAATAAGTAAATAAGGTACAAATAGAGTAATAAATTAATAAAATCAGTCAAAATCTAAATAAATAAATAAATAGTTCTAAAGGAGTAAGTAATCAATTGAATCGATCAAACTGTAAATATATGAATAAATGAATAAATAAATCAAAATGGTTAATAAATGGAGTAATAAATTAATAAAAATCTATCAAAATGTATCTATAGAAGTAAAAAATAAATAGACTCAAAAACACAGGGATTGAGGAATGGATGAAACAAGAAAAATGAAATATAATAAAAAATATCCATTATTAAAACATTAACAGCTATATAGGCGAAGGGCAAAATAAAAGTCAAAATACAGAAAAAAAATTGGAAAATAATAAAATCAAAGTAATACATAATGCATTAAATAAAAAATAAAATAATTTTTACAAAATCGAAATAAAATTAATTTTAATGAAATCTACCAAATCAAAGTGTGAAAATAGAAATAAATTTTAAAAAGTTATGAGTAATAAATCAGTAAAATCAATCAAAATGTAAATAAATGAAAATAGTTCCAAAGGAGTAATAATTTAATTAAATCGGTCACATCACTCAAAGCCTAAATACAGACATAAATAGATTAAAATAGTTCTAAAAGAGTAATAAATGAATAAAATCAATCAAACTGTAAATATAGAAATACAGAAATAAAAATAGTTCAAGGTTTTGAGCTTGACATTTTTTACATTTTCTTACAGCAATTTATAATAAATTACTTTTTAATTTAATTCTTATTTTCAGACAGAGTATTTCACTGAGATGTTAATCTGACAAAGTAAAAATGAATTTTTCTATGATGTGATTCAGGTGATTTTCTGACCGTAATAATAGTAATAAGTAAATAAAATAATCCCATTTCCAGAAGAAGCTTCGTGTCTAACAGCTCAGTTTTGATTCTGTCACATTTTCCCAGCCTTCAGTGGAAAATATCCAGAAACAAAAACCTGCAGAAACTAGAATCGGTGCAGAATTGTGCATAATTTAATCGTGATCCAGTTCTTCTTGTCCTTCTCCTCTCTGCTTTCATGTCTCAGTCCCTCTGAGGGCTGTTGGGAAACAGAAGAATCCATTTTTAACGAGGTTTTGTTTAAATTGTTTCTAAAATTTAGTAGAAACCAGGTTTAAACCAGACTAACTGAGCAGTTTTCTGTCCTCCTGAGGACTAAATACAGGCTGAGAGGATCAGATTCTTCCTGTATAAATACATAAAAACATAAATAAGGCTGCAGTGGAAGTTTTTTACCTTTAAACATTTAAACAGAAGTTGTGTCGTACATCACTAATTTAAATGATGGACTGAGTGGAGGATAGGAGCTGCCCAGATGTTCACATCTTACATTTATTTACAGCTAAATCTGACTTTAAATATTTTAATCACTTCTGTTGCTGTCATGCAAACATTCACTGACAGAAGATGGAACTTTATTAGTCCTGAAGCTCATGCTCAGAAAACTACACATCAGAAGAAATCAGTGCCTAAAAACCAGGAGAACAGAACACAGAACACTGTTATTTAATTTAGTTTTCATCAATATTTATTGTTAGTAAGCAAAGTACTCACAAAACACCTGAAAGAAACTTGAGCCAGATGTTGCTCAGAAATAACAAAACGACAAAACATAAGAAATGTGGTGAAAAAATGGAAAAGCAGTAGGATATGAGTACGATAAGTTACTGAAATATAATAAATAAACTAAAATAAGGCTGGAATAGAAGAGTAAAATATAATGCTGGTAATTAATGTCACACATGATAATGTAAAAATTAAATGAAATTTTATATTTGCACCTGAATATTACATGAAATATTGCTCATATTGACAATGTTGTACGTCAAAGGGAAATATTACGCGTCAAAATGTTGTACATGATAATAAAATATTACACATTGAACTGAAATATTACACCTGAGAAATGAAAATATGAAATACTACACATGAAATTCAAAAAAATAATAAATATTTCACATGAAATTAAATCAAGATATGAAGTACTGCACAATCGATGAAATATAAATATGAAATATTGCTCTTGAAGTGAAAGAAAATATAAAATAGTGCACACAAAATGAGATGAAAATATGAAATATTACACATGAAATTAAAATATAAAATATTGCACATAAAATTTAAATATGAAATATTATACATTAAATGTACCGTAATGACAATATGAAATACTGCAGCAGAAATAAAAAATATTAAATGTTGCATATGAACTTAAAACATGAACCACTGCACATGAAATAAAATGAAAATTTAACATACTGTACTTAAATGTAATTTAACTATGAAATATTGCACCAGAAATGAAAAAAAATTAATACTGGACATGCAACGAAGTTAAATATGAAATACTACACATGAAATAAAAATATGAAGCATTGGGCTATGCAGTGGTTTGGTGGTTAGCACGTTCTCCTTACAGCTAGAAGATCCCTGGTTCACGTCCCAGCCTTCCTGGCCTCTGCCTGCATGGAGTCTCCATGTTCTTCCTGTACATACGTGGGGTTCTCCAGGTTCCTCCCACAGGCCACAAACATGCTGAGGTTAACTGATGATTCTAAATTACCTGTAGGTGTGAATGGTTGTCTCTATGTGTAGCCCTGGTAGACTGTTACCTGTCCAGGTGAACCTTCAGTCAGCTGGGACAGACTCCAGCCCCCCACCACCCTAATGAGGACTAAGGTGTGTAGATGATGGATGGATGTGAAGTATTGTAGATGAAATGAAATAAAAATATTGCACATGAAATAAAACCATACACGTGATGCAGAAACTGTCACAAAAACTATTAGCAGTAACATTACAGCGATATTAAAACTATTATTTAGATGTAAGTGTTTTATCTGATGTCATAAGAAGTAGATCATCACATGCTGACCTCAGATCAGATCAGACTTTCTCAGCAGCACTCCAGAGGGTTAGTTAGGTTGGTCAGAGGTCAGAGGTCAGGGTGTGGAGTCTCTGCAGCTCTCTTTATTTAAACTCCACGGTGACGTAACCATCTACCAGAACAGCGTCACATATCTGACCTGTCCTGTAACCGACTCAACATCTCTGCTGTTCTTTTGTCAGAGCCGATGTCAGACGTGTAGAATTTGTTAAGAAGCCGGCAGACTAAATCCAGAACGTCTCAACAATAGCAGGAATGCTTCACGCTGCTCCTTTATCTCCCAGAATGCCCTGCTCTGCTGCCTGCCTCGGCAGCTTCCCTCTAGGATGCTTTCATCTCCAGGTCAGGACCCACATCTGTCATACGTGTTCTTCAGGGCACGGATCAACGTCGTTTCATTTTACTGCCGGATATCAGGCTATAAGCTTCATTTTGTTACTTGTTGCTGCAGATTTATCAGGTGGAGTAACTTGATTCCCACAGAGTGGATATAAAAGTCAACGCATCCTGTTAAAATGACATGTTATAAAACAAATGAGACCAAAATAAATCCTTTCAGATCTTTTTCCACCTCTAATGTGACCTATTATAACCTGTACAACTCAATTAAAAAACAAACTGAAATCTAATTCTACACTAATTATAAGACAAATTCTGACTAATTTTGGCCAAATCTAAGGTCAATTTGGATACATTCTGATTAATTATGGATAAAATTTGAGTAATTTTGGACAAATTTAAGTCATTTTGAACTTAATTGGATTTATTTTGAATGAGTTATGAGTAATTTTGCCCAGATTTTAGGTCATTTTGGTCAAAGTTTAAGTAATTTTGGACAAATTCTGATTAATTTTGGACATGGTTTTAGTAATTTTGGACAAATGTTAAGTCATTCTGAACACATTTAATTAATTTTGAATTACTTATGAGTCATTGTGGCCAAGTGTGAGTGCATGAAGTCTCTTGTGTTCACTCTTACAGCAGAACGTTTGGTGAGTTTCGTTCTTGGTTCAGACATTTTGGAGTTTATCAGAAGCAGCTGTACAAAGTAAATAAATCTGATCAACTAAGAGACAGCTGCTCACTTTGTACAGTAGGACGATTCCTTATATTTTTACAGCTTTTATTTTATACCTTCACGTTTATAGAACCTAGAAAACACAATAAGAACGGATTTCCACCATGTGAGACCTGTAGTCTAAAGCTTGGTAGTGCGTTATCACAGTAGTGTTTGTGCTTTCACGCTGGTATTTTCATGCTGACTTACTATGAATTTTGAGTGTGTTTATGTGTATAAATGTGCATTAATTTACATGTGGTAGTAAACTGGCATGTCTTGCTGGGAAGCTGCCAGATCATGATGTGTTTGGGGTGAGTTTACTAACCCTCCTAACAGCGTTATGTCTTGTAGATGCATCACTCTCCACCACATCTCTGCCTGTTAATCCCCTGCTGTAGATTCCTGCAGTGTCACTCGTCCCTCCTCTGTTCTGAACCTGATGCAGGTGTTTCCTGTTCTGCATCGACACCTGAGGATAAAGAGAAAATCACCACACAGTGCAAACACAGTCGTAATCCCATCTGAGGGTTGGGGGGAGGTGACGACGGAGAGGAACACATTTATTATCTCCCCTCATTGCTGCTGCTGTTGTGTATTTATTACTGTTATGTAAAAGAAACCGCTGAGTCAGAATATGTGGATTTACTGTTTAAGGCTGCAGTGTACAAATTCTACTGTTTAGAATTTCTCCAGCAGTCATATTAGTCATGTACCTGCAGTATGTAACTAAAGATTACGAGTAGATATTGATTACATGAGAATAGATGGCTTTATTAATGTATTGAAAATGTGCACATATCAATGAACAAACAAAAATCCCACTATCTCTCAGTGATCTAGAGATCTGTGCACATAGAGCTGCACATAGCTCCATGTAAATAACATCATCTGGTTTCAACTTCCGTAAATCTGACATTAGAACACCTTATTTCACTTTCTAGAGTAATTTTCCAAGTGAGGCGTTTAAGGAACGTAAGTAAATTATAGTGTCTATCAATAATCCGATATTTAACAAGTGAAGAGCTTAACCTGAACAGTGAAGAAGACGAAGACAATGAAAAAAAGACATAGAAAACGAAGACGGTGAAAAGAAAGCAGACGATGTTTTAAATGACAAAATGGACAATGAAGAAGATGATGACAATTATGAAGAAGACAACAAAGACAAAGAAAATGATGAAGAAGACAAAGAAGACGGCAAAATGGACAACGAAGAGTACGACAAAGAAGAAAGAAGACAAAGGCGAAAAAGAAGACGAAGCTGACCCTGAAATTTCCAAATGGACGATGATGACAAAGACGACAAAAAGATAAAGAAGACAGATACGAAAAAGAAGACGACAACAAAGAAGACGATGACGTAGAAGATGACAAAAAGATAAAGAAGACAGATACGAAAAAGAAGAAGACAACAAAGAAGACGATGACGTAGAAGACAACGATGTAGAACACGAAGACAATAAAGAAGATGATGACGTAGAAGACAATGATGTAGAACACGAAGACAATAAAGACGATGAGGAAGACAACAAAGAAAAAGACGATTTAGATGACAAAGAATAAAATGACGTAGAAGAAGACAACCAAGAAGACGACATAGAAGACAAAGACAACAAAGATGAGGAAGACGATGAAGAAGACAACAAAGAAGACAATGGCGTAGAAGGTGAAGACAACAAAAAAGACGATGAGGAAGACTACAAAGAAAAAGATGATGTAGATGACAAAGAAGAATAAAATGACGTAAAAGACAACATGGAAGACGAAGACAACAAAGAAGATGAAGAAGACAATGAAGACGACGATGTAGAAGACGACAAAGAAGAAGATGAAAAAATCGACAAGAGGAAGAAGACGACAAATACGAAGATGACAAAGAAGATGACAAACAAGAATAAGATGACGTAGAAGACAAAGACCACGAAGAAGACGACAAATATGAAGAGGACGACAAAAAAGATGATGACGTAGAAGATGAAGCAACATAGATGGAGACAACAAAGATGAAGACGATGAAGAACACGACGAAGAACGACATGATAAAGAAGACAAGGATGAAGAACACAAAGAAAACAAAGAAGTAGAAAAAGACAACAAAGAATGCAAAGACATGAACAATAAAACTATATAAAGCAAGTGTTCAAACAAGATAAAACTGGTAAAACCCGTTCCATCAGTCAAGTAAAAGCCATACGATACGACTGAGTCTTAAGGAGCGATTTTAAAAAGGATCCTCAGTTTTCCTGCCTGTTGTTAGTAATGACACAACTGGTGAAAATCATTAATATATTCATAAATTACATTTTAATGCAGATATCAATTCACTGTCAGTTTCTACACCAATGCAAAACAAGAGTGTGTAAATAAAGACAAGCATCTGTCAGAATGTAATGTTGATTAATACCTGGACCTAAACAGGTGAGGAGGTTCAACCAACTGAGAAACTTATTCTGGATTCTTTATGTTTCCAGATCAGAACAAACCCATCAGAGGTCGGGTACCGGACCTGTTGGCAAAGCTGCCCATTGCCGTAGCAACCACAGTATCATCCACCATGTCAGAGCCAAATCTCTCCATCTTCTACGAAACAAGGACCCACCAAACCAGAACCCTCCATCGTCCTCCTCCTCCGTCCTGCCTTCATCCTTCCGGTCCTCCAACCCTCCTCCATCTTCAAGTCCTCAAACTGTGGAGCAACTAGACTCTCCGAAGACGGCTCTCATCAGGTAAAACACACGTTTAATGTCACCTGCTAATAGTTTGAAATCCGTTTCACCTCCTCTTGATCTTCTTCCATCTTCCCAATAATAAATAAACACCAGCAACTTCAGTCCCCCGAGTCAGAAAACCTAATTAGACATCATAGTTTCAGAGACGTGATACTGCAGCTCCTTAAAAGTGTTGTCAGTGTTCAGCTCTAAACAGCCCCTGAGCATGAAATTAACAATTTAATTCAAGGACTAATTTGATATTTTCATTAAATCTCCTCCCGCTGGGACTGAATTATTTATCCTGCATGGACTTCAGATGTGCTGCATACTAATGTGTTCATGTGCTCTGAAGTTCTTAACGGAAAATTCAAGATGTATATGTGACTACAATCCAATTCCACCTGTGATTTTTATTGACAGGAAGTTTAGCTTCATTTGTGTTGTGTCGTCTCAATGTATTAATAAATCAGAACTGAATAATTTCAACGCTACTAGCTAGAAGGAAAATGTATCTTTTTCAACAAACACGTTCTGTCAATAACAAATGTTATTTTTCTTCAGAGATATAAATTTTATTCATTTGTTGGATGAGTTTCAGACCTGCCACCTTATCATGACGACGAAAAAGAGAAAATAAAACACACAAAATGCAAAACAAACAATAACCAGAACCTAAAATAATGAGAACAATGAGATGAAGTTCAACCGATTAACTTCTACTAGCTTCATGTCTGTTCATCTCATATCTGACTGTTCTCTCTTGGCTTCAAACCTTATAAACCTCTTTAGAAACCCCCCAAAAACAGTGACTGTTCCACATTGTTATATTTTCTTAAACTGTTTTATAACTGTGCTCATTTTGAGACTTTTCTGTAACTTTTACCACAAACTGCTAAACTTCTACTCTCTATGGTGACGCGAACAAACAGCTTTGAAAAATTTAAATTTCTTCTTTATTCCTAGTTTCTAAAGTTGCTTCTGAACAGTTGCCGTTTGTTCTCAGTGAGTAATTATTTGTATTTGCTTTGAGCATTGTTTAACTTCACAACATTGTTTGTCATGAAATTAACTAAATTAACAGATTTTAAAGTGTTTATATTTGTATATACTCTTTCAATATTAGAGTTGTCGATCTTTGACTGAACTAAAGAGTTCATTTTGCCAAACAGCAGAACTTTAGTGTTTCTAAATTGTCATCTGAGCAATAAAAAGTCATATCATCTGCATAAAACCGCACATGTAATTTGTGGTTTATCCTAATAGCTTTATTTAATATATGTACTGGATGTTATGAGGTTTTTTGTATTGGTTTTTGTATATTTGACACACTTGTGCACAGTAGGTCAGTAAAAAAACAGTAAACAGTATAATGTATAAGAGGCTTTTGAATTCAAAATGTGTCTTGTTAGTCATAGTTATGACAGTTTTTGCCAACTTTGCTCTTATATATTTATATGAGATTTCCAACTATGTTTATTGTCCAGTACCACACCCAGAAATGTATTTTCTCAAATATGGTCAACATCTCAACCAATTATTGGTGATTTTGTGTGTTTCTGTGGTGATTTTGCATCATGTTGTGGTGGTGTTATGTCTTTTAGTAGTCATGTTGCATCAATTCTTGGTAATTTTGTGGGTTTTGTGGTGATTTTGCACCAATGATTGGTAATTTTGCATCTTTTTGTGGCGATTTTGCATCAATTATTGGTAATTTTGTGTGTTTCTGTGGTCATCTTGTATCATATTGTGGTGATTTTATGTGTTTTTGTGGTGATTTTGCGTCTTTTTTGGTGAACTTTAAAAGTTCAGAAAAATACTTAGGATGTTATAAAACTTTATCTGAAAGCACAGCGAAGCCTTTGTTTCAGTTCTATATCAGATAGAGTAAACTGTGACAGTAGGTAAAATGAACACGTACAAGTTGGACACAAATATGACCAAATAAAAGACACTATCTACTGTGTATCTGCCAAATTAGCTTAGGTTCAGTAATCATTTGTTTGATACTTAATATATACTTTATAACGTGTCTGAACTAAATTACATTAAATAAGTAAATAGTTGTATCATCTGCGTAATACCGCACATTTAATTTGTGGTTTTAAATAGTCGTCTTCAAAACATGTTGTAGCTGCATGTTAGATAAAACAGAAACTCACCACATGTAAATCTGAGAAAACAATCAGCACCCACTGGTTTCAGTCACTGTGGATTGGTCGCAGTAGCTGGTAAATTGGAGAACCTTCCTGATAATTATGAGATCAAACCTGCCAAACGTCCCTTTTATTGATGGATGACGGATGTAGCAGAAAGCTGTGGTCGGCGTCAAAGTGAATGTGGTTAAAAGAAAAAACCACATCACATAGACTCTCAGGTTTCACGCCGTCCAATGTGCAGCTGCTAATCCTTTGACGGCCTGTTGGAGGAAGTAGATTATTTTACAGACGGTGAATCTCCACATCAAACAGTCATCAATCTGAAAGATGGCAGGGAAACTTTTTCCCTTTCAGTGACTGTTAAACAATAAAACTCTCATCAGGAAGGTCGGTTAGGTTGTTTTTATTTCCTCATTCTGACAAACATCTGGTCCTTCCACAATCAAAAATACAAATCTGCATTTTGTCCTTCTTTTCATTGTCCAGTTTCGATAATAAAAGAGAAAATACTTGATATTGTAAAGTTTTTATGTCCCACCGTAGCACAGACTATCTTAACGTACAAATGTTCAGTAAATAAACACAAACATCCCCCAACAACACTTGAGGGCTTGAAAAGTTCTGAGCATTGATTTTTCCCAAAGCTCAACCTGCCAATGAAGCAGAAATCTTACCACCTTTTTCTTTTTCCCTCGTCAAAGTAGAGCAGAGGCCTAAGTATGATATGAATTAGCATTATTGAGCTCAGATTTATTGACGTGGAAAACTTCTGACCTACAAATGAGGGACAATCCAGCCAAAACAGGTCAAGTAAAACTTAAAGGTTCTTATATTGTGATCCTTTTTGCTCTGAGTTTTCCTGCCAGATTTTTTCAGTGTAGTCTAATGTGAAACTTTATAGTAGTTTGACAATGAAAGGTGACTTAAATGACCCTTATTTTTCCTCTTTCCAACAATCATGGAAATTCTCACAAGACCCCAGAATATGTCTTTGAATTTTGAGCCCAAACACCACAAAGAAGGTTAATTTCTCCATGACGGTAGAACTCTGGTTTTAGTTCTGATCTTAAACGGCTGATTTGATGTGACATGAATATATATGTTGTTTTGTGGTGGTTTTTATTCTATTAATGGTAACTTTGAATCTTTTTGTGGTGATTTAGCATCTTAATGGTAATTTTGTGACTTATTGTGGCGATTTTGAATCTTTAAATGGTAATTTTGTGACTTTGATGATTTTGCATTTTTCTGTCGTGATTTTGCATCATTTAGTACTGATTTTATGTCATTTTGTGTTGATGTTGCATCTTTTTGTGGTGATTTTACATCAATTATTGGTAATTTTGTGTGTTTTTGTGGTGATTTTTCATCATTTAGTGTTGATTTTTTGTCGTTTTGTGGTGATTTTGTGTGTTTTAATGGTAATTTTGAATCTTTTTGTGGTGATTTAGCATCTTAATGGTAATTTTGTGACTTATTGTGGCGATTTTGAATCTTTAAATGGTAATTTTGTGACTTTGATGATTTTGCATTTTTCTGTCGTGATTTTGCATCATTTAGTACTGATTTTATGTCATTTTGTGTTGATGTTGCATCTTTTTGTGGTGATTTTACATCAATTATTGGTAATTTTGTGTGTTTTTGTGGTGATTTTTCATCATTTAGTGTTGATTTTTTGTCGTTTTGTGGTGATTTTGTGTGTTTTAATGGTAATTTTGAATCTTTTTGTGGTGATTTAGCATCTTAATGGTAATTTTGTGACTTATTGTGGTGATTTTGAATCTTTTAATGATAATTTTGTGACTTTGTGGGGATTTTGCATTTTTCTGCAGTGACTGCATTTTTAATGGTAATTTTGTGTGTTTTTTATGATTTTGCATCTTTTTGTGGTGATTTTGCATCTTTTTGTGGTGATTTTGCATCTATCAATGGTATTTTTGTGACTGGTGATTTTGCATTTTTCTGTCGTGAAATTGCATCATTTAGTGCTGATTTTATGTGATTTTGTGTTTATGTTTCATCTTTTTGTGGTGATTTTACATCAATTATTGGTAAATTTGTGTGTTTTTGTGGTGATTTTGCATCATTTAGTGGTGATTTCTTTGTCGTTTTGTGGTGATTTTGTGTGTTTTAATGGTAATTCTGAATCTTTTTGTGGTGATTTTGCATCTTTTAATGGTAATTTTGTGATTTTTTTTGTGGGGATTTTGCATTTTCTGTCGTGTTTTTGCATCATTTAGTGGTTATTTTATGTCTTTGTGGTGATTTTGCATCCATTACTGGTAACTCTGTCTTTTTGTGGTGATTTTGGATCGTTTTGTAATGATTTTGCATCGGTTAATGGCAATTTTGTGTATGTTTTTGTGGTGATTTTGCATCTGTTAATGTTACTTTGTGTCTTTTTGTGGTGATTTTGCATCATTGTATGGTAATTTTTTATGTTCTTGTGGTGATTTTTGCGTGTTTTGTGGCGACCTTTAAAAGTTCAGAAAATTACTTTGGATGTTCTTAAACTTTATCTGAAAGCACAGTGAAAACAAGTGTGTTGACTTTAGCCTTTGTTTCAGTTCTAATCAGACAGAGTAAACAATGACCTAATATGTACAAGTTGTACACAAATATGACCAAATAAAAGACTAGTTTCAGTTTGTAAGTTGTACTGAATTTCCTTGTTGCTGCCATGTGGTTGTTTCTATGATTGTAAATAAACATTTCGACTGACTGAAGGTCTGCTAGTGACACATCTGCATTCTATTTATCAACCCTTTTATAGAGCAGTAATTAGTGATGCAGCCTCTTTGTCTTTTAAATAAAGGTTTACATTCTGTTCTCCTTACTGTACCTGAACAGACGGACATTCTTCAGTAATAACTGACGTTGGTTCGCTGACAGGAAGTAGTGTCATCATCCAAACACATTCCTTCCCTGGACTATTAAATCTGGTAACATTAAGATTTATGGGACCACTGCAGTTAATCTTTCACTGCCGATGTGGGTCAAAATATTTTCACTCTGATGAATGTTTAATGTCTCCGAATGTCATATTTTAACCACAGAAACTGAATCCCGTCTGCGGTTTGGACTCCTGGAGGCCCACCCATGGCCTGTAAACAGCAGAAACGATCACAGCCGAGTGTTTACGGCGTCTCTAATGTGTTTATGAGGCTAGAAACTCCTCCTGGTGTGTTTTGCACAGCGTTCAACAGCAGAGCAGGGCGGAGACGCTCTAAAATAGATCAGCAGTTTCCGGTTTAGTGGGTTCCACACCTTCTGTACGATACGTTCCTCCCAGTGAGCTCATGGAAATATTCTCACATCAGAAACACCAGCAGGTTCTTTTTATTCTGGTAGTAGACAAACACGAGGAAATTTGTTTTAATCACATGTTCAAGTTCAATTTTATCCAAGAAAAACAACAAACTAAGCTGCTTTGTGCAGGATGTTGGTATTGCATTTTTGTAAAATAGGAGCATTCACATGATTTCTGAAAACACATCAAATTAGCTGCTGTTTTTAGATGTTTACATGTTGGTTGTTGAGCTGTTTGTAAAGTTTAAGCTCCTCTTTTGAACAAAATGCAGAACCAGTGATGACTTCTTTGACATCAGTGAGTTTGGAGCTGTATAAATGTTCAGTAAATGTTAAATCCGTCTCCTTTAGGTTAGTTTCCTGTCAGTGAATCTTCTGTCACTTCATCACTGACTGGTGTTCAGTTGTTGTGGTTTTTGTGGGAATGGAGGAAACACGACGACACTCAGGAAGATGAGCTCATCTTCACGTTATCACTCCCAGACCAGAATTACTTTTCCACTTTCTGTGACTGTCCTGGTGCTGAAGGTCAGTGAATCAGAGCAGCGAGTTTCCTGATTCATTTAAAGTGCAGGAGGTAAAAGCACAGGGAGATTTGTTGTGCAGTAAATTTGGGCAGCAGAACCTTCAGCTGACGGAGGACAAAAAGCAGTTTGGTGCTTTTTGGCTGCTGGAGATAAATTCTCACTTTTTTCCAAGAGAAACAATCAAAGTTCATCCAACGTTCTGCAGAACGTTCTTTTTCATAAATTATCACAGTATTAAATTACATTTGCACACACATTTGAGCCTGTATAATGTCTAATTTTAGTAATATTGCCATTTTTAGCAATGTGTGTTATGCCAGATTTAAAAAATATACATATCATTATTTTAGAGGTATTTGCAGCTATTTTTTTTTACTTTTTTTTTGCAGGTTTTGATTGTTACAGTACACCATGTTTTGTTTTTTATTTTCACCCTTGCTGCCAGATTTTCACAGTTGTTTCTTTATTTGATCTTGGTTTTTTTGTTGTTGTTTGTTTTTGATCAGTATTTAACAGTCATAGCGACTCAAAATTTGTCCAAATTGTCCTAAAGTTGATCCAGACTGGCCTAAAATGATTGAAAATGACTCAAAATATTTCAAAAATAAGTTTAAAATGGTCAAAATGACTCAAAATTTATCCAAAGTAGCCTAGAATTGATCCAAAATGGCCTAAATTGATTGAAAATGACTCAAAATATTTCAAAAACAAGTTTAAAAATGATCTAAATGACTCAAAATATGTCCAAGACGAAAAACTTATAACTGTCCAAAACTGTTTTGTCTCAATTCACAAACGTTTAAAAAATACCTTAAAAGAGTTTTTCTTGCACCCTTACTGCCAGATTTTCTGTATTTATATCATGATTTTAGAGATATTTTCATTTTTTTAACAGGTTTTTCTTCATGTTTTTGGTTGTTACCATAAACCGTGGTTTGTTTTTTATTTCCAGCCTTACCAGTAGATTTTCACAGCTGTTTTCTTTACGGGATCCTGTTTAATTGTTGTTGTTTTTGATCACTGTTTAACATCCAGAGAACTGACAGCTCCTCTGCTCTTCTTGCGTGTGATCACATGTGACATGTTAGCGTGTTGACGGCTGCGTGTGCAGCTGGCAGTAAAACATGTTGTACTGTAGTAATTATGAGCGAGTGGCTGCCAGATAACCAGCTGAACCAGTAACACATATCTACACTGATAGTTACGTAAAACATCTGTCTGTTTAATTCCATCGTGAGTTTATTACTGAGTTCTGCTCCATCAAACTCAAACATGTCGACTCTCTGGGTGTTCAGCTCCTTAGTTCAGTCCAACTGTGATCTTCAGAGGATTTCTCTTCATCCTTTTATATTATATTAGAATACAACAGATAAAAGATGGAATTAAGACGTCGGCTTCACTAATTATTTTTCTACAGAAGTTCAGGCTTCATATTGAGGCCTGTTGTCATAGAAACCATCAGAATGTGTTTTTATCAGGACAACGATGTAGGGTTAGATAAGAAGAGATCATTTTATGGAATATTCTATTTTGATTCTGTTTCTATTTTTTATTATTAGAATTTTTGTCATCTATTTTTATTATCTAATAGATAATTTTAACCTTTATTATTATACCTTTATCATTATTATTATTATTTTTGGGGGGTTTTGCTAATTTTATTCTTTTTTAACTTTTACTTACTTATTTAGGTGTCTATTTTACTTATTCACTGTAATTATTATTGTTCTAATTTATTTTGAAAATATTTAACATGTTTAACTTTATTTCTTCACTTTTTTATTTATTCTTACTCCTATTAATATTATTATTAATAATGTTACAGAATAGAATAGAATAGAATAGAATAGAATAGAATAGAATAGAATAGAATAGAAATATGTTATTGTTTCCTAAGGGGAATATCTGTAAATACTATATTATTTGTTCTATATTATTATTATTATTATATTGTTAATTTTGTTGACTTTTACCATTTGTTTACTTATTTAGGTATTTATTTCAATTATTTACTATTCCTACTATTATTATTCTTTTTAGCCTTGCGTGTCTGTTTTTTTTTTAATTCCATTTTTTCTTTACCTTACTCAGACATGGTATTTTATTATTTTATCTGGTGTTTTCACACTCATTTATTTTGAAAATATTTTGGTATGATTAACTTTATTTCTCCACTTTTCTCTTTCACTTTGTGATCATTATTATTATCATTATTATTGTTTAATAAACAATAATTTCCTTCAGGATTAAGTTAATTGATTATTATTAATTAAAATTTTGTCATTTTATTTTTGTTATTCTTATTATTATTGGTTATTGTTATTATTAGTAATAATAATGATAATTAGGAAAAGCAATGTAGTTATCTATATTTTTATTAGGAAGAAGAAGAAGAAAATTTTAAAAATTCTAATTTAATTAATAATAATTAATTAACTTAATCCTGAAGGAAATTCTTGTGCTATATATTGCTTGGAAAAAGCTAAAATAAAATAAAAGAATAGTGCCAAATTGAATTATAAAAATGTAATTAATAATAATTATTTAACTCAATCCTGAAGGAAATTATTGTGTCATATATTGCTCAGAAAAATATAAAATGACATAACATAAGAAATGAGGCGCCTAAAACAGTATAAAAGCAATAAGATATAATTATGATATAATAGAAGAAAGCAATATGTTGTTTTCCTGCAGTTGAAGATAAATTCTCACTTTCTATCTTTTTATCTGAAGAAAACTACGTAGATACAAGCAAAATGTTTTTATTTTTACTTTCTTCTCTTCTGGTTCAACATCACAGTAAAACACACATTTGTTCTGATGTAAAGTTTATTTTCAGTAATAATGTGAGTTTTAGATGCTGTTTTAATCCAGACTGAATGAAAATAGTTGTTCTCTGACTAAACTCATGACTGAAATAAAAGGGCAGAAGTAAAGAGTAGAATGTAATAAATGTAACAATAGCTGAGCGTGGTCATGCGTGCAGTAAAAGTTGTTCCCACGTTCCAGCAGCAGAACATATGTGACTCTGCAGTCTGCCAGAAGTGTTCTAGCTGAAAATAAAAAGCCGTCACCTGATCCTGCTGTTGGAGCTGCTGTCCGTCCTGAACTCACCTCCTCCCATCTGCACATGTTCTACATACGTGTGCAAATCTCACGTTGCACAAACAGAAGAGTTCAGGTTGTGTTTACATGCATGAAGACGCTGTGCAGCGATCTGCAGCGACACTCCACCTGAACCAGAAGCAGGTGTGGAGGCGTTACGTAACAGGATGGATGATCAAACGTTTCATCCTATTTACAGAAACAAAGGGACACATTTACTGCAGCGTCTGGTGCTCAGCCACTACTTCAGTCCCCCGGCAACCGCAATCACACCGACAACGACCTCAGTCACCGTGAAAAAATCACAGACAACGGCCTCAGTCACCGTGGAAAAATCACACAGACAACGGCCTCAGTCACCGTGGAAAAATCACACAGACAACGGCCTCAGTCACCGTGGAAAAATCACATCGACAACGACTTCAGTCACCATGGAAAAATCACACCGACAACGACCTCAGTCACCGTGGAAAAATCACCGACAACGACCTCAGTCACCGTGGAAAAATCACAGACAACGGCCTCAGTCACCGTGGAAAAATCACACAGACAACGGCCTCAGTCACCGTGGAAAAATCACACCGACAACGACTTCAGTCACCGTGGAAAAATCACACAGACAACGACTTCAGTCACCGTGGAAAAATCACACCGACAACGACTTCAGTCACCGTGGAAAAATCACACAGACAACGACTTCAGTCACCGTGGAAAAATCACACAGACAACGACCTCAGTCACCGTGGAAAAATCACACCGACAACGACTTCAGTCACCGTGGAAAAATCACACAGACAACGACTTCAGTCACCGTGGAAAAATCACACAGACAACGACTTCAGTCACCGTGGAAAAATCACACAGACAACGACTTCAGTCACCGTGGAAAAATCACACAGACAACGACTTCAGTCACCGTGGAAAAATCACACAGACAACGACTTCAGTCACCGTGGAAAAATCACACAGACAACGACTTCAGTCACCGTGGAAAAATCACACAGACAACGACTTCAGTCACCGTGGAAAAATCACACAGACAACGACTTCAGTCACCGTGGAAAAATCACACAGACAACGACTTCAGTCACCGTGGAAAAATCACACAGACAACGACTTCAGTCACCGTGGAAAAATCACACAGACAACGACTTCAGTCACCGTGGAAAAATCACACAGACAACGACCTCAGTCACCGTGGAAAAATCACACAGACAACGACTTCAGTCACCGTGGAAAAATCACACCGACAACGACCTCAGTCACCGTGGAAAAATCACACCGACAACGACTCAGTCACCGTGGAAAAATCACACAGACAACGACCTCAGTCACCGTGGAAAAATCACACAGACAACGACCTCAGTCACCGTGGAAAAATCACACAGACAACGACCTCAGTCACCGTGGAAAAATCACACAGACAACGACCTCAGTCACCGTGGAAAAATCACACCGACAACGGCCTCAGTCACCGTGGAAAAATCACACAGACAACGACCTCAGTCACCGTGGAAAAATCACACAGACAACGACCTCAGTCACCGTGGAAAAATCACACAGACAACGACCTCAGTCACCGTGGAAAAATCACACAGACAACGACTTCAGTCACCGTGGAAAAATCACACAGACAACGACCTCAGTCACCGTGGAAAAATCACACCGACAACGACCTCAGTCACCGTGGAAAAATCACACAGACAACGGCCTCAGTCACCGTGGAAAAATCACACAGACAACGACTTCAGTCACCGTGGAAAAATCACACAGACAACGACCTCAGTCACCGTGGAAAAATCACACAGACAACGACCTCAGTCACCGTGGAAAAATCACACCGACAACGACCTCAGTCACCGTGGAAAAATCACACAGACAACGACCTCAGTCACCGTGGAAAAATCACACAGACAACGGCCTCAGTCACCGTGGAAAAATCACACAGACAACGACTTCAGTCACCGTGGAAAAATCACACAGACAACGACCTCAGTCACCGTGGAAAAATCACACAGACAACGACTTCAGTCACCGTGGAAAAATCACACCGACAACGGCCTCAGTCACCGTGGAAAAATCACACAGACAACGGCCTCAGTCACCGTGGAAAAATCACACCGACAACGACTTCAGTCACCGTGGAAAAATCACACCGACAACGACCTCAGTCACCGTGGAAAAATCACACCGACAACGACTTCAGTCACCGTGGAAAAATCACACCGACAACGACCTCAGTCACCGTGGAAAAATCACACAGACAACGACTTCAGTCACCGTGGAAAAATCACACCGACAACGGCCTCAGTCACCGTGGAAAAATCACACAGACAACGGCCTCAGTCACCGTGGAAAAATCACACAGACAACGGCCTCAGTCACCGTGGAAAAATCACACCGACAACGACTTCAGTCACCGTGGAAAAATCACACCGACAACGACCTCAGTCACCGTGGAAAAATCACACAGACAACGGCCTCAGTCACCGTGGAAAAATCACACAGACAACGGCCTCAGTCACCGTGGAAAAATCACACAGACAACGACCTCAGTCACCGTGGAAAAATCACACCGACAACGACTTCAGTCACCGTTAAAACAGTTTAACATGAAAAAACAATAATAGACTGACAATAACATGTTGCAGATACGGTCCTGTAGAGGTGGTTTTGTCTTTTCTGACAATTTTTCATCTTTTTGTGCTGATTTGTTGTGGTGATTTCCTGTCTTTTTGTGGTGATTTTGCATCTTTTTGTGGTGATTTTGCATCTTTTTGTGGTGATTTTGCATCATTTAGTGATGATTTTGCACCATTTTGTTGTGATTTTGCATCTTTATGATGATTATTGCACCGTTCAGTAGTAATTTTGCATCGTTTGTGATGATTATGTGGTGATTTTGCATCATTTCGTGGCAATTTTGCATCTTTTTGTTGTGATTTTGCATCATTTAGTGGTGATTTTGCATCTTTTTGTGGTAATTTTGCATCTTTTTGTCATGAATTTGTGTCTTTTTGTGGTGATTTTGCGTCTTTTTGGTGATTTTGCCTCTTTTTGACGAGATGTTGCACCTTTTTGTGGTGATTTTGCATGTCTTTGTGGTGATTTTGCATCATTCAGTGATGATTTTGCACCATTTTGTGGTGATTTTGTATTATTTAATGGTGATTTTTGTGGTGATTTTGTGTCTTTGTGGTGATTCTGCATCTTTTTGTGGTGATTTTTTTTTCTTTTTATGGTAATTTTGTGTCATTTTGTTGTGATTTTGCATCATTGAGGGTCAGTTTTGTGGTGATTTTGTATCTGCTGATTTTGCATCTTTTTATGGTGATTTTACATCATTTAGTGGTGATTTTTTTTTGTCTTTTAATGGTGATTTTGCATCTTTTTGTGGTGATTTTGCATTTTTGTACTTTGTGAGCCTAATAATTCACAATCAACATAAAAAGCTTGTATTGTCAGTATTTTAAATGCTGAGAACAGACTGGGAGCAGAGCAGCTGCACATATTCACATAATTTTTAGAAATAGAAAACATACCCATCTCAACAAAGTCTTTGGTGTAGCCACGAAATAATAACCCAAAAGAACTATTTGTATTCTGCAGGGAGCTAACGCTAAATCGCACCACTAATTCCATTAACAGGCTGTTTTGTGTGACTTCTTCTTTCTTTATGATGGAGGTGAAGAGTGCAAAGTTTACAGCCGCCTTTGTGGGAAGTACGGCAGGTTGACATCAAGTCTCTTTGAAGTTCAGCCCCAGTTTAAACAGTAAATTCACCTTTGCTAATCAGGCTTCAGGTCTGACACTTTCTTAGAGAGAGTCTGTGAAGATCGGGTGTCTTTTCTTTCTGTTTCTCTGGTGTGAGACCTTCAGACCGTCACCTTTCACACGGTTAAAGCAGATTAAACACAGAGCAGCAGCCGGGCAACGCTGGGAAATCTGGAGTCATTAATGATTAAAGGTGGTGTCAGAGATCTGCTGGAATGTGAATCAATAAATAAACAGATACACGGGAATAACAGCGATCGTCTGTCATTATTGAAGCTGCCAGCTGAGCGTGACTCCATCACTGCTGTTGTTGTTGTCAAACGACCAACAGACAAGTTGAGACAGTTTCCAGAAAATACTTTGGTTGAGTCTGTTTATTACACAACAGCTTTTCAGGACAGTGTGAACAAATACTACCGCGTTCTGATATCGTTAAATTAGCAGTGAGACAGACGTGATTATAGACTTGACTTCCTGTAAACACAAAGGAATAAAGAAAGCAGCAGCTGGTAGTTGATGATACTCAGTCATGCTGAATAACGGGAAGCACGAAAACCAAACTGACCCAAATATGAGAAAATTTCAATACTTTGGTCCTTTTTTGTTGTGTGTTTGTTTTTTATGTAATATAAAAAAGGGAAACTTCTGTCGAATTATTCCCAAACTACCATTATATATGTAAAGAAACAAGTTTAAAGGAAGTTAAACAAGCTTCCTATTTGTCGAACCAAACAGCTGACTTGGTTAACCAGCACAGAGAAACTAGATCTGAAACCGGTTTCTATAAAAGTAAAACTGAACTTTATTCAGAAATCTTGCACTGGTGAACCCTCCTGTTGTCTTCATTCACAGGCACCAAAAGATATAGATTCTTTGTCTGAAAAAATCCCAAAATTCAGCAAAAAAATTCCCCAAATTTCTGAAAATTTGCAAAACCTTCAGGAAGAAAATTCCAATAATTCCTTAAAAGTTTCCCTTGAAAGTTTTATTTTAAAGAAATCCTCCAAATTTGGCAAGAAAATTCTTGTAAATATTGTCAAAAAATGAGTAAAAATCTTCTAAAAAATCCTAAAAATATCTAAAGTGATTCCACATATATCAGTAAAACTTCTAATATTTTCTTTAAGAACATTTACATAAAAATCAACCAAAATCCAGCGAAATTCGCTGGATTTTGGTTGATTTTTTTGTGAATGTTCTTAAGAAACATTTTTAACATTTCTTTTTTTCCACCTAAAAATGTTCAAAGATTTCCCAAAAATGTTGAAAATGTGGACATCATTTTCAAACTTTAAACCGGGCCAATTTTGACCCACAGGACGACACAAGGGTTAAAACGACACAAAATCACCACTGAAAGGTGCAAAAATGACTAGAAAAGGTGCAAAATTGCCACAAAAAGATTAAAAATCACCACTAAAAGCACTGAAATTACAAGCTGCTGTGCTCTACTTTCAGAACTTATGTGAATATGTCCAGCTGCTCTGTTCCCAGTCTGTTCTCAGCATTTCTGTAGAAAATAGCCAAGTTATAATGATTTAAAATACTGATAATACAAGCTTTTTGTGTTGATTTAGAATTAATTTGGGCTGATGAGGCTCACAAGTACAAAAAGATGCCAAATCACCACTAAACTCAGCATCACTGATGTTTACATAAACCGGACTTACATCATTGTCATCTCAACCAGAATAAAGTTTGCGCTGCTGCATCTTTGCACTTTTACATTTATTTTGTATTGTTGTTGTTTACAGTGTGCTGTATTTGTTCTTTTTTCATCCTTGTACATATTATTATTATTATTATTATTATTATCATCAATATTGTACATAAGTTTATTGCTGTAAGAGCTGTTGCTGCTGTAGCTATGTGAATTTCCCCTGACGTGCGGAGCTATAAAGGATTATCTTATTTTAAAAGATGCAAAATCACCACTAAAATATGCAAAATTATCAGCTGATATAGTTCTGTTTAGTGCACTTTATATAAAGTTAATTCATAAATAAAAGCTATCATGTCAGCATAAAAAAACAAAACAATACAATCAAAATAAAAAAGGGAGTTGTTCTTCTGCCATTGTTGCAATTATAATGCTAAGTGCCACTGCTAAACGCTGTTTCCCTGAATCTCTACAAAAGATTCAATGATTGCAAGGTTAGCATGACACAACAGTCATATTAATTTACCAGAATTCTCCTTTGATTTCCCTTTTAGCTGTGCTCATAGTTTGTAGTGTAAATGCAATGCAGTTTCAGACGTTTTTATCTAATTTAACTCGTGCAAAACCAAAATAATCTCTTGTTAAGCTGTCGCTCCACCAATAATTCATCATTCTGTGGTCATTTTATGCCTTTCATTTCTGTTTCAATCTGAGAATTTCTTCTTAAATTTACATCCGACTACTGCCAACACACCGTTATGTTGTTATTAATAATAATTACAGTAAAAGCTGCTTTAAACGGTGTTCCGGGGTGAAATTTTCGCTGAGAGGGGGTCATCCTGGAGGCAGCACACTGTAAGTGAATGGCAGCTTCGGTCCACGCCTTGTTGTTTACCCAGAGAGGCGAACAAAAGCCAACAGGTACAAATGTAAAAGTGAATGAACCGTGAACCGACCACACCTCGCTGTTTTTCTTAGAGCTGAATGAAAAAGGCTTCCCCCCCTCCTCCCGTTCCTCCACTGAAGGGAAGTAATAAATCGGATACACAGAGCTTAAATTGTTTTCCCTCCAGTGTCACAAAGGAAACTGTCATTCCCGACTGAAAAATGGAGGAAACATAGGTGTTGAGATTAAGCCAAGAAACATGTCATGGGTTGTTGCTTATCTACGATCGCAGTGAAAGGGTTCGGCTTGAATGTTGGCGACCGCAGTGAATGGAAAAGGTTAAAGTTAATGACTGTCATGCTAAAAACCTTCAAGGTTAAAAGTATAAAAGGGAATGGAAACGGGATAAAGGGACAATGTGAAGTCTAAGTCCTCTGGTGCATGGGGAAGGACGGTGTTTTGTGCAAAGACATCCATTCAAACCTCAGGATTTATTTGTCACAGACTCACATTTCTCATTTGTGAGCGTTGAATTGCAGCGACGCCACATTCTGGAGGGTTTGATGAAAGGTTCCATACAGGATAGAGTTCACTTAGCGGCTTTGACCGCACGTCTCGGCCTATAGGACACCTCGGATTCCTTCGACGAGGCTTCAGAAAGCAGCAGCGATCATCCGTCAACGTACGAAACAGGAGTTATATTACTGAACAGCAGCAGCGTGAAGCTTGACAACATCTGCAGACTCACTGATGGGAAATATCCCAGTCAAAGTCAGTCGTAGGTTCACTTTACTGACATCTGCAGCCAAATCAAGGTCATTCGTGTAGCTCCATCGCATCTGCAGGTCTCCCATTTAATGGCAGCATCAAGCTTTAATTAGTGAGGAAGTTCTATCTGCAAGCTCTGAGGGATGGAACCAAAATCCATATGCTAAAGATGTTTGTGATGTAAAGTCCAAAGTTCTGGACAAAGCTAACACAGGATATGTGGATCTCATTCATTGTCTATGTGAAACGCATTGAATGCTGGTTCCATTGTGGCGTGTTTCAAGCCGCGGTCCAGTGCATCTCCACTCAACTCATTTGCATAAAGTAGACTTAACTTCTACTTAATGCATATTCGATGCAGCGAACGGAAATCCGACGCATCGCGAAACTTTAATCAAACGTCTAAACCAGCTGTCATTGAACTAAAACCAGGACAGATTCAGCAGCTTATTTCTCACCTCAAATGCTTTTAGAAATACTTTTTGCTGAACTGTTTTTGTAATAAATGAGAAAGTTTGTGACCAAGCCGCCATGTTGGTCCGATGTTTCTACCGGACTGAAGGTCTGAAGGGCAGTCATGTGACCCCTTGTGGCGCTTTTCCACTATCACCAACTTGATTTGACTCGACTTGGTTTAGGTTGTTTTCCATTACAGTTGAGTACCACCTGATCGTGGGTGGAGTTGTCGTAGCACGGTGGCCCGGAAGTCCCTTAACGCCATTTGTGTGCGACACAAACACAACACAACAATAGAGGACGTGGAGGCAGTACATATCTGGTAACTGTATTCAAATTTTGCCAAGTTCCGTGAAGAGCAAGGCGCACCATAACTGTTTCCATTTTTTTTTTAAAAATGGCAGGTTTGGTTTTCCTGAAGGAGTCGCTCTGGTGTGTCGTCACTCCCTGTCCAATCAGTGACCTGCACTATGTAGACGTCACATTAGCAACTCGACTCAGCTCGCTTGGAACCCCAGCTGAGTAGGTACTAGTGATGCTTTTCCACCAGCACCTGCTCAACTCGACTCTACTCGGTTTGTGAGGTTTTCCATTAGGACGTAGTGCCTGGTACTATTTTAGTACCTACTCAGCTAGGGTTCCAAGCAAGCTGAGTCGAGCCGATGACGTATTGGACAGGAAGGGACGACACACGAGTGACTCCTTCACGATAACCAAACCCGCCAATTTTTTTTAAAAACTGGCAACAGTGACGGTGTGCATTGCTCTTCACGGAACTTGGCAAAAAATAAAAAAAGCCATAAACCCAGCAGCAGGTATACCGTGGCCTCCATGTCCTCTATTGTTGTGTTGCGTTTGTGTCGCACACAAATTAAGTTAAGGGACTTTCAGGCCACCGTGCTATGATGACTCCACCCACGATGAGGTGGTAGTCAACTGTAATGGAAAACAACCTAGATCGAGTCAAGTAGGTACTAGAGGAAAAGTGCCTTTAGTGGACCTCTAGTGATCCGCCCACCAAGCAGCGATTTTCAGGTGCAACATGTTTACATGTGAGAAAAACAGATCCTGCGGAAACGCTTTGAATATTTAATGCAGATTCTTTATTCTGGTATTCGGTTTGCTTCCTTTTAGCGAAACAGTTCAACATTTTGATTCGTCCAACACAGATTAACAAGAGCGAAACATTACGTCTGCTAAGCTAATGTTAGCGTTTAGCTCAATGCATCACTATAGCACTGTAGCATTTTAAAGTAAGACGATTTTTGCATGAATTATTTTAGAAGTTTGTTTTCAGTCTAAAATTAACTGCCTGAATAGAACACTTAATGATCTCACCAACTTTGTTCACATCTGAGTCTGACGTTCACTCTAAGGCGGAAATCTTAAGCAGAAAGAACATCCTGTACGTTCACTTTGCCAAAATCTGCAGCCAAAACAAGGTCAGTCATGTAGCTCCATCACATCTCCTGATCTCCCAGTTAATGTGACATCGTGAAGCCTAAATTAATGCAGAATTTCTATCTGCAAACTCTGAAGGATGGAAAGGTCCATATGCTAAAGATGTTTGTGATGTAAAGTCCAAAGTTCTGGACAAAATTAACAAGTTAACCCTAAGCTTTGAATATTTTAAACAGATTATTTATTCTGGTGTTCGGTTTGCTTCGTTTTAGTTCACCAGTTCAACATTTTGATTCGTCCAACACAGATTAACAGTGTAAAACAAGATGCTAAACCTTACGTCTGCTAAGCTAATGTTAGCGTTTAGCTCAGTGCACCAATGTACAACACCACAAAGTTGCTAGCATGGCTCTAGAGTGTTTTTTCTGACATCTTTATTCATCTTGGTGGCAGTACCGACAGCAAAGGTTAAGTGGAGCAGAACTGCAAGCTGATATTAACAATGATCACGATGATGAAAACAGTCAAATGAAAGAGGCTCAAATACAGAAAGATTATCCAAAAACTTGGAAAATCCAGAAAATATTTCAATTATTTGAAAAGGAAAAAGCATTTACCAATAAAGAATCCTTCTTTAACCACAAAAACTGCACAAGAAATGCCTTCTAAGAGTAGAATAAGTGGGAAAAGACAGAAAAGTTTATGTAAGATTGAGAATAATATCTGGTTGCTGTAAAGGTGGAAAATGTAAAACAGGTGGAAGCAAACTTGCTACACTCCCCCCATCGTGAACTATTTCTATATACCCCTTGTAAAATAAGCTACTTTTGTTGTATTCTGTACAATGCAAGTAGTTCTTATTGAATGCAATCACTTTTTTGTAATGATTTTGTTCTCATTTGTCGTATGCTGCTAACTTAAAGAGCTGCTAAAGCTCTTTTGACTGACTGAGATTTTCACAGACCTGAAGGTGGAAGTCGATCTTCATCTACCCTCATCTCCATTTCCCTTGTTTTAGATCAACTGTCATGCCAGAGTTGTTTAGTAACTTCCAGTACTTCCTAAAGCCCGTATCCTGATAGTATCTGATATCTGTGAACACCTGCTGAGGACAGGATGAGGGAGACGGAGCTATAAAGGTCGGTTTTATATCAACGAGGCTTTTGTCTCTGCTTGAGTTGTTAACTGGACGTATGTTGGGTAAATAAGAGGACGGAGACGGTGGTGAAGCTCTGACAGAACATCAGAAACCTTCAGTAGGTTGTTCTTGTGGTGCCATCAAAGAAACGGAGATATTCTGCACGTCAAACCCCCAGAACATCTTCAGACTCTTTATTCCACCTGTCATATGTGTTTGAAATATGTTCAGTTTTATTTAACAATAGTTTAGGTACACCTGATATGGTGTAGATGTCTATGGTAAAATCATAGTATGTATAGTCTTAAATATTTAATTTTCCATATTCTGTTACTAATATTAGTGTTAAAACAATATATTAATGTCTAAGGAACAACTGCCTTGTATGGTACTAAATAAATATGTTGATTAATAGAGACTTTGGTTAATAGATTATTAATTTAGTCATTTCAGTTAGTGAGAAATGTGAGCTTTTCTCTCTTATAGATTCGTGGACTTTGAGGTACATCTCCACTCATCACAGGATGGATTGTAAAGTGCATGAGGGCTCTAATGTGCACGTTTTGTATATATCTGATATATCCTTTAGGTTGTTTAGAAGTCCACAGATCTGTAGTGTTTTCTAAGGGACGAGTCTACAGTCCTTAGCAACATTGGTGACGTATAAATGTATGTCATCTGCAAAAAAGTTGATCTGACAGTGACTGCGTTCGGCTACAAGCTATTGCGGTCTTTTTTTTTTGCACAGCTGTTTGAGTTTTCAGTCAAATATCTGCAGACGATTTTTTACGTCTGTTGTTGTTTTGCGTCTTTTTTCAGTTGTTTCGTGTCTGTTTGTGGTGGACTTGTGTCTCTGCAGTTGTTTAATGTGTCTTTATTGTTTTGCATCTCTTTGCAGTTGTTTAGTGTCTGTTGTAGTTTTGAATCTCTTTTTGGTTGTTTTGTGTCTTTTTGTGGTAGTTTTGTGTCTGTCATAATTTTGTGAATCTTTGTGGTTGTTTTGTGTCTTTGCAGTTGTTTTGTGTCATTTTTCAGTAGTTTTGTGTCTGTTTGTGGTGGGTGTCTGCAATTTTTTTATGTGTCTTTATTGTTGTTTTGCATCTCTTTGCAGTTGTTTTGTGTCTCTTTGCGGTTGTTTTGTGTCTCTTTGTAATTGTTTTGTGTCTCTTTGTGGTTGTTTTGTTTCTTTTTCTGGTTGTTTTTGTATCTTTGTAGTTGTGTCTCTTTCTAATTGTTTTGTGTCTCTTTGTGGTTGTTTTGTTTCTTTTTCTGGTTGTTTTTGTATCTTTGTAGTTGTTTTGTTCCTCTGTCATAATTTTGTGTTTCTGCGGTTGTTTTGTCCTTCTTTGTAATAATTTTGCCTTCTTTTAGAGTCACATGTACTATTTTCAGATATACAGCTTGTTATTTTATGTGTTAAATAGCATACAGCTGAAAGACCCCGACCGGATTATCAACACTGTGAAGCTCCGTCACACCAAACTGCCGACTTAATGCAGTTTCCGCTCAGAAGACGCCACAATGGAGCTGCTAAAACATTTAGACGGGTGTCAAGTTGGGCTCATTCTGCAGCAGGGTGGGAATAAATTAGATTAAAGTGGTTCAGTAACACAGTCAGGTGAAGCCTTGTGTGTTGGTACAGTAATACAGCTAACAGCAGTCAGGTGATCTCAGCTCAGGTTTCTGTTTCTTATCTGACAATCAGGACAAATAAGGTAGCAAAAATGAGCAGAATACACACTAATATGAGGATTATTTGTGTATTAATACGAACACACACCAACCTGAGCAGATAATCTCCACTGAGCTCCAGCAGACGTATGTGATGCATAATTTAAATTCAATTACAGAGTGAAGAGACGACGGAAACTGGAGAAACTCTGCTGCACCAGTAAAACCATTTCCTTCAGCGTGACTCAGCCAGAAACCCTGAGTCCAGTTACTCAGCTGTTTCTGCTGAGAGTCGCTGGTTAGCACAGGGCGTCTTTTGTGTTCTTTTTGTGAGTAAAGAAGGATTATTTAAAATCTTTTACAAAATCTGACACAAAATGAGAAAAATTAGATGCAAGACAAGAAAAAAAAACAAACAAAATGAAAACGGTTTGCACAAAACAAGAAAAACTAGACAGAGATGATTAAAAACAGACGTATAATGCTCCAAAACAAAAAAATGAGAAAAACCAGACATATGTTGACCTACAATAAAAGAAATGATACGTAAAGTGAGAAAAACAAGACTCAAAACGTACAAAAAAAATGAGATAAAACAAGATAAACGAGTGTTTTTGTGATGTCGAAAGTTGTATTAATCAAATTTCCTTAGTGGCCTTTTAACTTCTCCTGTGTGGTTGCCATTGGTGACGGCAGCTGGCGTCTGAACCTCAGATTCAGTCACAACTGAAGAAAAGGCTTCTGGAGGAAAGTTGTGGTCAGATGGAGCAAAAACTGAACTACTTGGTCTCAATGACCACAAACATGTTTGGAGGGAAGGTGGCGTGTTGAGGCGTGACGATGGGAGGACCATCGTGCCTCAACACGTCCAGACAGAGGTGAACGGCAGCTTTGTTTCCTCAGGTTTAGGGGATGTTTTCATAGATGCACAGCTGATAGGAGCTTTAACATCAGTGGATGTAAAACTGAACCACGTCCCTGGTTTAAGTTTCTTATCGAATGTTATCCAGACAGAAATCAGAGGGAAATATCTGTAAACAGGAGGATCTGACTGTTTAAAGGCCCGTTGGTTTCTGTTGGCTGCTGTTTTTGTAGATTAGCATGAAGCTGGTTGTGTAATTGTACAAGTTCGGCACTAAATATAAGGATAATTGAGATGGACCCATGTAACCTAGAGAGTTTTTTAGTTCAAGCACAGCAGGTTGGGTTCACATTCAGTCTTTCTCAGTAATAAAAACTTCTCACAAACCAACAAACTACACCGAGTTAGACAGAAATTACACTTTTCTCCACAATCAAAGTTATTTCTAATTACCCGTATTAACTTTCTTAAATTGTGCGAGACTTGACATCAGTAGAAGTTCATATGTGGCAAATGTGGCTGGACAAGGTTCCAATTTTTTTGATTTATTGATTCAACTTGAAAATGACTCAGTTGACCAAAATATGATCTAAAAATTGTACAAAAATGACAAGAATGAGAAGTTACTGGATCTTAAAATTGGGGGAAAAAAGTGCAAATTTTCAAACCAGACTGGCACTGTGTTCTCAGAAAGTTCCTGTAAGTGTATATCTATGTATGGATCCATATTTCTACTAAAATACAGTCTTTGGTCCACATTTCATCAACTTTTTAGGTAGAATCTGATGTGTTAAAGTTTGAACAGACAAGGTTCCAGTTTTCAACTTTGTAATAACCAAATGTGTCCAAAATTACTTCAAACTTGTCGAAAAAGACTTGAAATTTGTTTAAAATAAGATAAAGATGGTCTAAAATTATGCAAAATTGTCAAAAATTACAATTATTAATGATTATTGGGTCTTGAACATGGAATAAAAGTGCAAAATATTCTAACCGAATTGGTATTGTATCTCCATAAATTTCCTGTAAGTGTATATCTATGGATGGATCCATATTTCTACTAAAATACAATCTTTGGTCGACATTTCACCAACTTTTGAGACTCTAACATCAGAAACAGCAAAGTTCAAAGAAAAAACAACTATTTAGCAGACAGGCTAACAGGCTGAAAGTGGTTTTTGACCTTTTAAACCAAGTTAATGAGATTTATCAGAGATAACAGGTGACTTTTTAGGTGTTTCTTTGCTTTTTTTTTTTTTTTTTTTGTCTCCGGACTCCAGGAAACATGACATTAAAAAGTAAGAATTCTTGATTGTATTTCTCGTAGATGGACAATGTTTGATTAGTTTTTTTCTTCTTCGAGGATTCTTAGCAGCTGGCTAACGGCTGGTAGCCTTTAGCATCAAATTCTGACCAAACCAGTTAATGGAAACAAGCCTAATTTGCATTTTCTTTGTTTTATTTTTTATTTTTCAGGCATTTCAGCTCCAAGCTCTCTTGACAGTCATGTCTAAACGTGGCTACAGGATCAATATCTTCCGTAATTCTCGGTAAAGGATTGAAAGACTGTTGCTTCAGCTCTGCCAGATTTAACGCTCTTATTAAAACTCTTTTTGAGACCATATAGAACTGAAGCTTCTCTTCTTGACGCCGTGTGAACTGAACCAAACATGCAGTTAAGTCAGATTCCATCTAGGTTAGTTTTTCATCTAAGTGCTGTCTTCATGCTTTAGCGGAGTG
Organism: Amphiprion ocellaris; assembly: GCF_022539595.1. Taxonomy (NCBI): domain Eukaryota; kingdom Metazoa; phylum Chordata; class Actinopteri; family Pomacentridae; genus Amphiprion; species Amphiprion ocellaris. The sequence continues at coordinate 39,435,728 of NC_072768.1, forward strand.
AGATGGAGTTTGGTTTCCTCGTCTACTCCTGCTTCATTACCCATGCAGGTCTGCTTTAATACAGGCTGTGTGTGGCCAGCAGGAGGTGTTTTATCCTCCAACTGCTCCTTTTTGTTCCAGCCATATGTTTTCATCTTGGATCAGAGTCTCCAGAGACTTTCTGGGCTTCTAAAGAGATTATTGGAGTTCATTTAGAGGCTGCGAGCTGAATAGCAGGAGGCCCGACAAACGTTTAAATGTCTCTAAAGACTGAGCTGGACGAAGCTTTAAAGAGTCAATGATCAGCAGCAACACAGAGGACAGACTGGGACTGATGGACTGTAGACGTCCAGACTGGGACTGATGGACTGTAGACGTCCAGACTGGGACTGATGGACTGTAGACGTCCAGACTGGGACTGGAGGACTGTAGACGTCCAGGCTGGGACTGGAGGACTGATGGACGTCCAGACTGGGATTGAAGGACATCTAGACTGGGACTGATGGACTGTAGACGTCCAGACTGGGACTGGAGGACTGTAGACGTCCAGACTGGGACTGGAGGACGGATGGACGTCCAGACTGGGACTGAAGGACATCTAGACTGGGACTGGAGGACTGATGGACGTCTAGACTGGGACTGATGGACTGTAGATGTCCAGACTAGGACTGAAGGACTGATGGATGTCCAGACTGGGATTGAAGGGCGTCCAGACTGGGATTGAAGGATGTCTAGACTGGGACTGGAGGACTGATGGACGTCTAGACTGGGACTGATGGACTGATGGATGTCTAGACTGGGACTGATGGACTGTAGATGTCCAGACTGGGACTGATGGATGTCCAGACTGGGAATGATGATCGTCCAGACTGGGACTAGAGGACTGATGGACGTCCAGACTGGGACTGAAGGACGTCTAGACTGGGACTGGAGGACTGATGGACGTCTAGACTGGGACTGATGGACTGTAGACGTCCAGACTAGGACTGAAGGACTGATGGATGTCCAGACTGGGATTGAAGGACGTCTAGACTGGGACTGGAGGACTGATGGACGTCTAGACTGGGACTGATGGACTGTAGACGTCCAGACTTGGACTGATGGATGTCCAGACTGGGACTGGAGGACTGATGGACGTCCAGACTGGGACTGGAGGACTGATGGACGTCCAGACTGGGACTGATGGACTGTAGACGTCCAGACTAGGACTGAAGGACTGATGGATGTCCAGACTGGGATTGAAGGACGTCTAGACTGGGACTGGAGGACTGATGGACGTCTAGACTGGGACTGATGGACTGTAGACGTCCAGACTTGGACTGATGGATGTCCAGACTGGGACTGGAGGACTGATGGACGTCCAGACTGGGACTGGAGGACTGATGGACGTCCAGACTGGGACTAGAGGACTGATGGACGTCCAGACTGGGACTGATGGACGTCCCTACTGGAGTCCTCTGGCTCTGAATGGATGTTTAGCATTAGCTCTGTTGTTAGCTGCGTTGTTAGCTGTGTTGTTAGCTGTGTTGTTAGCTGGGTTGTGTCTCCAACCACATGCAGCTAAGGAGCAGAAGAGCAGAGTTTTACCAGATCAGCTGACTGGATGTAGTCATCTTACGTCTATTTGTGGTTTTTTTGTGTCTCTTTGTGGTCATTTTACATCTATTCCTGATGGTTTTGTGACTTATTGTAGTTATTTTGCGTCACTTTGGGGGTTTTCATCTTTTGTCAGTTGTTTTGTCTCTCTTTGTGTTTATGTGTCTAGTTGTTGGTGTTTTGCGTCTGTTTGTGGTTATTTTGCATCTCTTTACAGTTGTTTTGTTTCTTTTTGTTGTTGCTTTGTGACTCGTCCTGACCTTTTTGTGTCACTTTGCATTGTTAGGTGTCCTTTTTGCAGTTGTTTTGTGTGTATTTCTGGTGGTTTTGTGTCCTGTTGTGGACATTTTTTGTCTGTTTGCGGTTGTTCTGTGTTTTTCTGGTTGTTTTGCACCTCTTTTACTATAACATACATGTGTAATATTTGGAAAATGTTTACTCAGAGGTGAAATGGACAGACTTGGTTCGGAAATTCAGCTTTTAGACAACATTTAAGCATTTCTATCACATGTAAGAATGGAAATTATGGCTGTTTTCTGCTCAGAAACTGTGTTTGAAAACTTTAAAGTCCCTTCAGAAGCGAACTGGAAGCTCAAACCAGGAAAGAACAGGTGGCATTAGAAGCATTTCACTGCTTTCATCAGTTTAGATCCCCACACATTGTCAGGATGTTCGTACGTTACGTGATTCCAGAGCCGGTTGTGTCTCTGCAGGGTGTGTCCACAAATGTTTGTGGTTTATTTAGAATCCAGAACTTTTTCTGAGGCGTCTGGTTTTGGCAGATGAGCAAAAATGTCATCTGAGCTGCTGAGAATGTGAATGTTGGAGTTTGAGAGGAGCTGTGGGGAGGAAATGCTTCTGAAACCAACAACTCAACCAATCCAGAGATTTATAAGGATTCTAAATGTGAAGATAAGTAGATAAAATTGCAGGACTTAATTGACCTACTTTCTCTGTAAATAAACACAAAACCACAGACTGATGTTGATGGATGCAGCAGGACGGTTACGAGTCAACAATATTATTTCTGACTCATCATGTGATGTGACTCTGATGTGATTTTAATATCAGCACTTAAAAAAGCAGAACTTGGAGCAACCATTCCAGATTTAGTTTTTACAATTAGTAAAATAGAACATCTTTATTATTACTATGATTTGCAATGTAAAACAGTCAATCTTTTAGTGCGTAACGGTAAAATAAACAATAAACAATTAAAGGTTACATTTTTAAAAACAGGTTATGTGTGTGTGGTGGTCAGAACTTCTGAAGTGAATGATAAAAACTTGATTTGCCATGCAGAAAAAAACTGAATCCATCAGTTTCTATGTGACTCCAGTGTGAGTATTGCTCTGACCACACCTATAAAAATACACATTTTATAGGTGCTGCTGAAGTTCCACCTATAAAATACTCAAATTTCTCAGTATTTATCAAAAATAGCTCAAAAAATTGTTCAACATGACAAAAGATGTCCAAAGTGAATCTAAATTGTCCCAGAATTCTTAAAAATTCACCCAAAAATGACACAAACCTTTGAAAATGACTCATGAACAGTAGACTGTCATCAGCGTACCGGAGTTTATCGAGTCCAGTCCAATGAAATCGAACCTTTTGCAAAATGTATTTTTTTAAAAACTGTCATTTTTCTGGATTCATAGCATCCTGAACCTGAAGATCTGCTGCGGTTTCATCTACGTCACGTCCAGTGTTTAAGATTCGTGTCTCCGTCCTGCTAAATATGAAATAATTGTGTTTATTGATGAATTCCAGCAGCACTTTTCCTGTGCGTAGTTGTATTTATAACGCTAACTGATGCTAATGTGTCTATCTAAAGGTTAAAAAAAATGTAGAAAGTTAAATGGCATCTTGTGCAGCACAAATTCAGGGATATTTACCCTTTAGCAGTGCAGCTAGCATTACTTTCTGAGATGCTGTTTCTTGTTGGTTGCAGAATTTTCCAAATCTTTGGTCCGGATTCTAAACAGGTTAGATTCCTGATGTGGTACGTGAGAGTTTACAGCCGCATTTTGTTCGCTAGAGATTGTATATTATCTATCATCTACCACACGTTAATATGAGGCTTGAAAGTTTACCCAGAATGCACTTTTTAAAGTTTTCTCCAACTTTAGAGAGAATTATTCAAAAAAATGTAACAGTTACTTTAAAAACTTAATCCAAATGGCAGGAAAGTCGTCCAAAATCACATAAAGATTTGTCCAAAATTACTCACCATTGTTAATAATAACATGTAAATCATCCACAATTATATAAACTTCTTCAAATGATACACAATTATCCAAAATTACCCAAAGGTGTAAAGAAGTACATAGTCAAACGTTGTCCAAGTGGACTCAACATTTGTTCAAAATCAGATGGAAATCCATCCACAATGAAAGAAAATTAGTCAAAAATGAGTTATTTTGCTGTAACTTGTTCTGTTCACAGTTACTGACTTATTCCAAGTGACAGTAAAGTCATCCAAAATCACATAAAAACTTCAAAATAAAACTTAAGTTGTCCAAAATTGTTTTAAAAAATTGCTCTACAAAAAAACTGGCCAACAGTCCTTTAAAACTTCTTCAAATTACACCAAAAAGGACCTGAAATTTTGCCCAAAATGACTTGAAAATTGTCCAAAATGTATCATATTTTGATTGTCTTTAGACTGAGACACCTGGATGGATGTAAAACTGATCTGGTGTCACTTTTTACCACAGCTCAGATGTGTTTAAATTCATCAAAAATGTCTCAAAATGTCATTAAAGTTCTCAAAAACGTCTCAAGTTTCTCAATATTTGTCAAAAAGGGCTCAAAAGTTTGTTCAGAATGACAAAAGGTGTCTAAAATTACACTAAATTGCCACAAAATTGTTAAAATTTGTCCCCAAAAAATGACGAAAATCTTACAAAATGACTCTGCATCTCCCCAAATCATTCAAAAAAAATGTTCAAAAGGACCTGAAATTTAGTTTAAAATGACTTGAAAATTGTCCAGAACTGCTGAAGATTGATCTCCTGTTCTTCTTGCAGAGAGTTGTCGTCCAGACATCAGACCAGCGTCCCGTTCAGGAACTCCAGAGAGTCAAAGCTGATCTGAAGAAGGAACGCTGGAACAAGTGACGGATTAAATGCACTAAAAGTTTCCCTTAAAATGTGAAAACTGATTCATCTGCAGCTCAGTGAGGTTCTGCTGGTTTATAGATCAGACTGAGCATCACTAGTTTACAAACACAAACATGGAACTTTTTACTCTTTTTTTACTCAACTGACCCACTAATGCTTCACACTGACTCTTTTTGTTGTCTAATAAAATATCAATGTTTTTAACGCTAACATCTTATTTATTTAGTAGGTTCAGGTTATTAAAACTACACTCATCGTGTTTAATTACCTTAAATCTCAGCAGGAACTTTTATTAAATCAATCAGAGCTACAAACCTGAGACAGTCTCAGTTATGTTCGTGTTCGTTTTGTTTTAAATGCCTCTGAAACTGGGTCAGGCGGCTTTTTTTGGAGCAGATGAGCTCTTTTGTGGCCACTTTCTCGTCTAAGGAAGCTTTTTTTTTTAAACACACAAACACCGACTTTTAGAGGCAGCAGCAGTAAAGATTATTATAACAAGAAACATTTCACATTAAATCCTGATAATCTATTGTTTTAACACAAAATATTATTCAGAATTACTCAATACTTGTTGAAAATGACAAAAAAAAAATACAAAAATTATTCTAAATTACTCACAAATTGCTGAAAATTACTGAAATTGCCTGAAAATATTCATATACATTTTCAGGCACCCTGGGTGTTTAAATAACACAACAAATGAATAATATTGTTCAAAATAACTTGAAAATTGTCTCAAATGTCTCCACAAAATAGCCCAAAATTGTACAGAAATTGTTTCAAAAGTACTAAAAAAAATTCAAACTGAATCAATAATTGTTGAAAATCACTCAAATTGTCCAAAATGACAAAAAAAAATTTATTGAAATAAAACAAAATTGTCAGAAATGACAAAATTGAGCAGAAATTAATCAAATCTGTCAAAAATGACTCGAAATCAGACCAGAATAAGTCAAAACGTGTCCATAATGACAAAAAACCTGTTTAATAAAAAAGACTATGATTTATTTATTTTTACCAGAACTCAGATGTTTCTCCTCCTAAATGTCCTGGTTCTATCTGCTGGACTGATGAAGTTCTGAGGCTCAGAAATGATGGAAAAAGTCCATTAAAAAGTGATAAATCTGGATGGAAATACATCTGAGTTCTGTTAAAAACTGACACCATATGAGTTTTACATCCATCCAGGTGAGAACCAGAATGAAATTAAATTTGTCCTAAATGACTCAAAAACGATTCCAAAGACACAAAAGTGATCCAAAATGATGAGAAAAGATCCAAGCTGACATAAAACTTGTTGAAAATGACTAGAAAATTGTCCAAAATGAGTCAGAATTCACCTAAAATTACCCAAAAATTATCCAAACTGACTGAACATTTGCAGAACGACACAAAATTAGTCCACAATGCTTCAAAAATGACTCAAAATTTGTGCAAAAGATCTCAGTTTACCATCCATCTATGTTCCAACCCTCACCTATGGTCATGAGCTCTGGGTAGTGACCCAGAGAATGAGATCCTGGATACAAGAGTCTGAAATGAGCTTCCTCTGTAGGGTGTCTGGGTTCAGCCTTAGAGATAGGGGGAGAAGCTCAGACATCCAGAGGGAGCTCAGAGTAGAGCTGCTGACTCCTTCACCTCTAAAGGAACCAGCTGAGGTGGTTTGGACATCTGATTCAGATCCTCCAGGGAGACTTCCTTTGGAGGTTTTCTGAACATGTCCTCCTGGGAGGAGACCCCGGGGTAGACCCAGAACCCTCTGGAGGGATTATATATCTCATCTGGCCTGGGAACGCCTCAGGATCCACCAGGAAGAGCTGGAAAGTGTTGCTGGGAGGAGGAACATCTGGAATGACCTGCTTCATCTGCTGCCTCCACGACCCGACCCCGGATAAGAGGAAGAAAACATATTACTATTTTTATGCAGTTTTTCTGATTTTACATCACATGATGGTGTTTTAGATGTTTGCTAACATGAAGGAAGAATTACAATTTTGTCAACTGAAAATAATTCCTTCTTCTTCTCTCTGTTTTTCTCTTTTAGGTAAAGAAAAGTTAAGCTTCTTAAGTTTCTTCTTCTTCAATATATTTAGCAGTTTTCTTTCTATCTTCTTCTACTCTGTTAATTACAGTCATGTATCCCAGAGCGCCTCCATCTGGTCACATTATGTCGATTAATTTATTGGCTCCAAATAAACCTAATTCACATTTCTGTTCAATTTTGTGCAACTTTTTTGAAGTTTTCGCATTGAAAGTTGGAAATTTGAGTCCTTTTTTTTTTTACTATTTTTATGCAATTTTTCAGATTTTGCGTCACATTTTGTTGTCAAAATGTCGTTAACTCTGTTGTAAATCAAGTGGGCTGTACTAAAACCTGGTCCTAAGTGACCTGCTGTAGTTTTACTGGATAAATTAGTCTGGTGGTGTGATCAGAGGAGGAGCCTGTAGGAGGAATCAGGCTGAGTTTGAACTCCAGAGCTGCATCAGGATGGCCGGTTAATGATTGCAGCAGGTTTCCTCTCATCCTCCCTGTTAATCTACAATCACATTCTTTCATTCCAGCCAGGAGGAAAGTCGACTCTGGAATAATCAGACGTTCTACAAGAACAAAAAGCAGCTGAGGAATGAAGGAGGAGACTGAGAGCAGCAGTAATTATAAATCAGGTCTGTCTGCTGTGAGTTATGAATTCACGCCAAACTCCATCACAGTTCACAAATAAAGAATTCCAGCTGAAAACTAAAAGAGAAAAGAGTTTAGTTTTAGTTCAGTGACCAGGTCAAAGTCTGCAGAACCAACCAGAGCTTTACAGATTAATAGCTCTGGTTATTCCATTTAGTCTGTGTATGTTGTAAGTTGGTTTGGTTCAGTTTTATCTGCATATATGGAGTAATATGTGTGTTTGAGAGCGAGATGTAAAAATGATTTAAAAGCTGTTTAAAATGACTTGAAATTTATCCAAAACTAATTGAAATATATTCAAAATAACTCAAAATTTATCCACAATGCTTTCAAACTCTACCAAAATTAATTGAAGCATGTTCAGAAAGACTCTAAACTCATTCAAAGTGAATCAAAATTTATCCATAATGACTGAAAATTTGTTCCAATTGACCTAAAAACTGTAAAATGTCTGAACAGTGAACAAAACTCACCAAATGTTCCGTAAGAGTGAACACAAAAGTCTTCATGCACTCAAACTTGATCAAAATGATGCAGAAACGTCTAAAATGACTCAAAACTTGTAGAAAAGTTATTGAAATTTGTCTAAAATTCTTCAAAATTTGTTCAAAGTGACTTGAAACTTTCCAAAATCAGTCAAAGGATGTTGTCAAAGGATGTTAAAAATTATTTAAAACTTGTCTAAAATTACTTGAAACTTTTCCAAAACTAATCAAAATATGCTTTAAATGACTCCAAGTTTAACCAAAATGCTTTAAAACTTGACCAAATATGAATTAAAATTTGTCCAAATAGATCCTACAAACTCTAAAATGTCTGAATAACAAACTAAACTCACCAAATGTTCTGCTGTAAGAGTGACCACAACAGTCTTCATGCAGTCAGACTTGTTCAAAATGACTCAAAACTTGGAAAAAAATAGTTGAAATTTGTATAAAAGGGAAAAAAAGTGTCAAATGCCTTAAAATTTGTCCAAAATGACTCAAAACTAAAAAATAAAATAATGGATGGATGGACGGATGGATGGATGGATGGATGGATGGTTAGATGGATGGATGGATGGTTAGATGGATGGAGGATGGATGGATGGATGGAGAATGGATGGATGGATGGATGGATGGATGATGAATAGAGGATGATGATGGATGGATAGAGGATAGAGGATGGATGAATAGAGGATGATGGATGGATGGATGATAGAGGATGGATGGATGGATGGATGGTTAGATGGATGGATGCATGGATGGATGGATGAATAGAGGATGATGGATGGATGGATAGAGGATGGATGGATGAATAGAGGAGGATGGATGGATGGAGGATGGTTAGATGGATGGATGATGGAAGGATGGATGCATGGATGGTTAGATGGATGGAGAATGGATGGATGGAGGATGGATGGATGGTTAGATGGATAGATGGATGGATGAATAGAGGATGATGGATGGATAGATGATGGTTGGATGGATGTTAGATGGATAGAGGATGGATGGATGAATAGAGGATGATGGATGGATGGATGGAGGATGGATGGATGGAGGATGGATGGTTAGATGGATGGATGGATGGATGGATGGATGAATAGAGGATGATGGATGGATGGAGGATGGATGGATGGATGGTTAGATGGATCGTTGCATGGATGGATGGATGAATAGAGGATGATGGATGGATGGATGGATGGATGGATAGATGGAGGATGGATGCATGGATGATATCTCGATGCTTTTGACTAAAGGAAATAAAACCTTGGTAATGCTGACTGACTGATGACTCTGCAGGTGTAAATCCTGGACAAAGACGTGGTTGAAAGTTTAAATTCCACCTCCTGCTTACGAGGAATTTCATCACACCTCTGTGAACTTGAAGGGTTCTGGAAATATTCACAAGATGAAGGTAAAACTCTGATCATTAATAAAGTGACTGCAGATGAAGGTCAGGAGGAGGAAGTTATCTTTTCTAACAGATGATCCACTCAGTTCAGGGTTTAGAGCAGAAAGGTTGAGTTAATATTTGCTGCACAAACAGAGCTGACAGGAAGTGACAGACAGGAAGCTGAAGGCAGCATCTGTTTCCCTGAATTCATCTGCTGATGATGATGATGATGAACTTCCGGCTCTGCCTTTGTCCAAATGTGTAGCCAGGTTTAGCATCATCTGCTAAATCAGAATCCTGCTGTTGGTCCGTCCTCCAGAGACGAGACGAGCAGAAATCCTGAAGGAACGTTTTAAAAACACGTTAAAAACGCTCTCATGTCTGTACAGTAGATATGAAGCAGCAGGAAGCTAGCTTAGCTTAGCACAAACACTGGAAACAGCTGGAATTTCTTTGTTCTGAACATGTTCTAGTACTGTTTCCAGCAGGAAGTTTATTCTTTTTTATTTCCCGGAATGTTTTTCTTAAAGATAGAAGAACTAAGATGTTCTGAAAACGTTTGCTGACACCATTGTTGGACCGTATTATTGAGAGAATGTTTTATAGAAGAGTGTTTCCTCAGCAACATCTGCCAAACATCTTCAGAATATTGAAGGAAACAGTTTATTTTTACGTCACATTAGAGGAACATTTTCCGTAAAATCTTCTGCCATTTTATAAACCTTTATTGAACGTTGGTTTGAGATCGTTCTTCTGTTATAATCCAGACAACATCCTACAAACATCCTCTGACTGTTGGAGTTGAAAGTTTCCGTCTTTATTAACTTTAAACTTCTCTCTAAATATTCACATTTCTGCTAATAACCCGCTGTGTCAGATTGTTGGCAGCTTCTTCACTTATCAAATTCCAATCTGCTTCCTCGTTTATCTCAGATTACACCCGAGACACGACCACAAAAATGTAAAACAGTCACAAGCAAGATGTAAAAAAAAAAAAACAACTTTGTTTTCATTACAGTCGTGTTTTTTTCTTAAAAATCACAGGATTGTCTGAATAATGAGCAAAGCTCACCAAATGTTCTGCAAGAGTGAACACAAGAGTCTTCATGCACTCAACCTTGTTCAAAATGACTCAAAATTTGGACAAAATTAATCAAAAGATGTTAAAAATGATTTAAAATGTGTTTAAAATTTGTCCAAAATGCTTCAAAACTCAACCTAAATGAATCAAAATGTGTTCAAATTAACCCAAAATTTGTCCTAAATGATTCAAAATTTTCCTAAATCACTCAAAATTTGTTCAAATTGACTTAAAACTTTCCAAACTCAATCAAAATTTACTTAAAATTTCCTAAAATTTGTCCATGATTAATCAAAATACGTTTTAAATGACTCAAAATTTATCCAAATAGCTTCAAAACTTGACCAAAATGAATCCAAATGTGTTCAAATTGACTAAAAAACTCTAAAATGTCTGAACACGCAAAACTCAGCACATGTTCTGCAAGTGAATGAATATGCACTAAAACTTGTTCAAAATTATTCAAAACTAGTAGAAAGTTAATTGAAATTTGTATTAAATGACTAAAAATTTGTCTTAAATGCTTCAAAATTTGTCCAAAAAATTTGTCCGAGATCAGTCAAAATATGTTTAAAATGACTCTAAATTTGTCTAAAAAGCTTTAAAACTCAACCAAAATTAATCAAATGGTGTTCAGAAAGACCTGAATTTGTCCAAAATGACTTTAAATTAGTTGAAACGGTTCATTGTGGGACGTTCTTCAGTCCTACAGAAGGTTTGGGATTAAATCCTCAAGTTTTAACTCGACAGAGACGACTGGAGTCTAGCTGAAGGTTGTGTTTGTGTGAATGGAACCATAAAAGTGTCTCAGACTGAACGTCATCATCAGTGATTCCTGCTGGATGATTGATTTGTTGTTGGCTCTCAGCTCGATTCCTCCCACCTCTAAACCGGTTTTATGTTCATATGTTCACACGCTCTGAGAAAAGGAAGTTTCTCAGAACTAGTAAACATCAGGTTCTGTAAAATGAGCCGACATGCAGCTCGGTTTGTGGAGGAACGTGAGGTCAAGGCAGCTTCAGGCCGTTTGTGTTTGACTCGTGGCTGATGTTTAACTCAGAGTTGACATTGTTCTGTTGGGTGGAGCTGCAGGAATGGAAGTCTGAGCAGAAACAACCAGCAGGTTGAAGGACAAACGCCCCGTTTTATAGATTTGAAACTTCCATAGGGTAAAATTCATTTAGAAGAATCTTCAAGCACTTGAGATTGACCACACTGACCCAGAAAAATGACCCACATTACTCAGAAATCATCCTGAATGATGTCAAATGTGTCCAATGTGACTCTGAACTTGTCCAGAATTAAACAAAATGTGTTCAAAATGACCTAAATTTGTCTAAAATGACTCGAAAGTTGCCCAGATCCACCAGAATGTCTTCAAAGTTGATCAAAATGTATCCAAAATGACTCAAAAGATGTTCAGTATTATTTAAAACTTGGACAAAATGAATTGAAATTTGTCTAAAATGCTTCAAAATTTGTACAACATGACTCTAAACTTTCCAAAATAAATCAAAAGATGTTAAAAATGATTTGAAATGTATCCAAAGCTAATCAAAATATGTTTAAAATGACTCAAAATTTGTCCAAAAAGCTTTAAAACTCTGCCAAAATTATTCAAAATTTGTTCAAATTGACCTAAAAACTCAGAAAAAACTGTTTGAACAATGAACAAAACCCACCAAATGTTCTGCTGTTGGCTGTAAGAGTGAACACAAGAGTCTTCATGCACTCAAGATTCAGCCAAAATTACTCAAAACTCATCCAAAATGATTTAAAATGTGTCCAGTGTGGCTCAAAACTTGTCCAGAATTAACAAAAATGCATTCAAAATTACCTAAATTTGCCCAAAAGGACTTAAAACTCTTCTAGAATAAATCAAAATGTGTTTAAATTGACTGAAAACTCATCCAATCCAAATCAAAGAAAAATATGTTTAACATGACTCATAATTTGACCAAAGCTAATCAAAGTAACTTTGTTTGTCCGAAAAGGACTCAGAATGCCTACAAAATCTAGCAAAATGTGTTCCCAATGACTCGAAACTCATCCAAATCCACCTGAATATATCAAAATTACTCAAAATTTGTCCAAAATGACCCAAAACCTGTCAAAAGTTCTGCTGCTGGCTGTAAGAGTGAACACAAGAATCTTCATGCACTCAAACTTGGAGAAAATGACCCAAAATGTGGACAAAATGAATTGAAATTTGTCTAAAATGCTTTAAATTTATCCAAAATGACGGAAAACTCTCCAAAACTAATCAAAATATATTTAAAGCGACTCAAAACTCTCCAAAATTAATGAAGATACGTTAAAAATTACTCAAAATTTGGCCAAATAGCTTAAAAACTGGTCCAAATTTTATCAAATTATGTTCAAAATAACTTGACTTGAAGCATGTCCATAATTTAACAGAATGTGTTAAAACTCATCTAAAATCAATCAAAACCTGTTCAAAATGACCTCAAATGTGTCCAAAATTACTCAAAATATGTTTAAAATGACTGAAGAATTGTACAGAATGACCCTAATCTTGTACCTGAGGACCTTCAGACTTCCTGTTCCTCCTCATGAATCGTAGTTTTTCTCTGATCCAGGAACAAACCAGCTGTTCTGGGTTTTTACCTCCAGATGTTCCTCTGGAGCTTCATCGATGGTTTCCTCGACTCTTTCTTTGGTTTTTCTGTCTTTACCGTCTCTAAGTTCCTCTGAAAGCCCAGAATCAATAAAGAACGGATCCATTAATGAGTCCAGAGTCTGAAGGTTTCAGCTGCTTTAGATAAAAACTATCGATGGAACTGTTTTAGAAAACCTCTTTAGAGCCTGAAAATATTCATCTGTTGAAGCTTTTCTGCTTTAGAACAAGTTAAAATCTATAAAACATCACAGAGCAACAAGAAAACATCAACAGAAGATGATCAAGGTTAAGTAAACGACAGAATTTAGTTTAAAAAAAACGTAAATCAGAAATTAAAGAAGAAACGTAGATCTACAGACTCTTTGTCTTGTGTCTCATTTTTGTCATTTTGTGTCTCATTTTTGCCATTTTGTGTCTATTTTTGCCATTTTGTCTCATTTTTGCCATTTTGTGTCTCATTTTTGCCATTTTGTCTCATTTTTGCCATTTTGTGTCTATTTTTGCATTTTGTGTCTCATTTTTGCCTTTTCGTGTCTCATTTTTCCCATTTTGTGTCTATTTTTTGTTATTTTGTGTCTCATTTTTGTCAGTTTGTGTCATTTTTGCCTTTTTGTATGTTTTGTCATTTTGTTTGTCATTTTTGCCATTTTGTGTCTCATTTTTGTCAGTTTGTGTCTCATTTTTGCCTTTTTGTGTCTCATTTTTCCCATTTTGTGTTTATTTTTTGTAATTTTGTCTCATTTTTGTCCGTTTGTGTCATTTTTGCGTTTTTGTATCTATTTTGTCATTTTGTGTTTCATTTTTGCCATTTTGTGTCTCATTGTTGTCAGTTTGTGTCTCATTTTTGCCTTTTTGTATCTCATTTTTACCATTTTGTGTCTAATTTTTGCCATTTTGTGTCTCATTTTTGTCACTTTGTGTCTCATTTTGCCATTTTGTGTCTATTTTTTGCCATTTTGTGTCTCATTTTTGTCAGTTTGTGTCAGTTTTGCCTTTTTGTGTCTCATTTTTGCCCTTTTGTGTCTCATTTTTACCATTTTGTGTCTAATTTTTGCCATTTTGTGTCTCATTTTTGACACTTTGTGTCTCATTTTGCCAATTCTCTGCACTTTTTTAAAGATGAGAAGCTTTTCAAACCCACCAGTGAGTATTTAGCTTCAGAGTCAAATAATTTGAGCATGAGAAAGAAAAACAAACTGCATGTGATGTTTTGGCGTCTGACTTTTTTCCAACCAGAAAATCTTGTTTCTGCTGAACGTTCATCAAATCAAACAGTTTTTAAATGTCAGCAGAATCGCCTCCAGCGTTGGAGAAATAAATTCAGGTTTATGAAATAAACTAAATGCTGCAGGTAGAAACACACCCCTTAGAAATATTAATACAGAAAACCAACAACTAGAAAAACATTATGCTGACATTTACAGAGCAGAAAAACTGATGTGATTCGTTGTTTAAATAACTTTATCTGGTTTATTGTTCATTTTACTCTTATTTATTTACTATTACTGCTATTATTATTCTTTTTTCCTTGATTTATTGTGGTTTTACATTGTTTTTAAAGTGTTTTCATTCTCATTTTTCTTTCCTCGCCTAGATGTGGTGTTTTATCATTTTATCTGTTCTTATTGTGTTGCTTTATTTTGAAAATCCTTCACCATGTTTGGACATGTTCAGTTAACTTCTTTCTCATTTTTTCTTTTATTTTTTGTCCTCTCTGGATGCTTGTTTTTGTTCTTCATTCTCTGATTTATTTATTTTCTACCAACCAGGATGGATTTCATCAGTTTCTGGTTTAAAGTCTTTGTAAATTCTACTTCCTGTTTGCTGGTTTCGACCTTCCTGCTGCTCATGTCCCGGTGGAATAAAAGCCTCGTCTTAATGCAGACCTGCCGCCGCTGCTGCTGCTTCATTATTTATGACTCGGACTCGGTTTTATGGAGGATTCAGACACTTCCTGCTGCAGGGTAAAAGCCACTGAATAAATAATGGCGCTGACAGGACGGATAAGTCAGGACGAGGGACTTCTGACGACGGAGGATTTAGTCAGGATGTTTTATTTTGGTAAATATCAATAAATATAAACCTTCCTCTCAGTCCACCCAGACATCAGTATTATTCAGAACAGTATATTTTCAGTTTTGTCCTTTAATAGACATGAAAATGCAGCTTTAAGTGACTGAAAATGGGCCTTTTTGTCTTGTGAGATCAGATTATGTGCTTTTATTTTGAAATTGTGCAACAGTGGATGAAAAACTCACCAAAAACAGAAGTTAAAAATATCAACTGTGCTCTGAAATCACACATATTTAAATGTAAAATGACCCTCAGAGACAGAAAGTCCTGCTTCCTGGAGAGTTTTCTTCCTGAAAGGGGCGGAGCCAACAGCAGCTACAGACACTAAAACTGTCAGAATAAAAGCAGAAGTTCTTCAGTCACGGTGGAATCGACCATCTTTGTTGTGATTTTGAGCTAAAAAACATCAAAAGAAACGTTCAGAGAACACGTGAGACTTTTATTAAATGATTAAAAGGGGGAAAATTTGAGATTTTCATTTTTTCTGTAGATCAACGTCACTTTATTTAAAATTTAAAAAGTTAAAGTAACGTTTATTTTTAATTTAATAAATACATCTATCAGAAACATAACAGCTTGCGAATCAGACAGAGATGTCAAAATTTTCTTCTTTAAGTTTGGTTCATTTAGTCCTGTGCTTTATTTTTCAATTATTTATTAGTTATTTTATTTATTTACTATTATTGTTATTGTTACAGATATTAATTTGTTATCTATTTTTTTGTCTTTGTGATTTTCTTTAACTTTATCTGGTTTATTGTTAATTTTTACCCTTTATTTATTCATTTATTTATTTTTTTATTTATTTTGTTTTTATATTTATTTATTCGTAATTTTATTTATTATTATTATTATTATTATTATTATTATTATTATTATTATTATTATTATTATTAATAGTAGAATTAATAATTACATTACTATATTTTATTTTCTATTTTTATTGTGTTGATTTTTCTTTAACTTTATTTAGCTTATTGTTCATTTTACTCTTTTTTACCGTTTAATAATTTACTTAATTTTGTATTTTTCTTATTTAATATTAGCGTTATTATTATTAATAGTAGTATTAATAATTTTATTATTATTAATGTTATTATTAATGGGGTTTTTTTATCACCGAACTGATTTTCTTTAACTTTATCTAATTTATATTTCATTTTACTTATTTTTTACCTTTTAATTATTCACTTAATTATATATTTATTTTATTTATTTACATTACAATAATAATAATAAGTAATTGCACAATAATAATACTAATGAGAAATATT
Source organism: Amphiprion ocellaris (assembly GCF_022539595.1). Classification (NCBI taxonomy): domain Eukaryota; kingdom Metazoa; phylum Chordata; class Actinopteri; family Pomacentridae; genus Amphiprion; species Amphiprion ocellaris. The sequence continues at coordinate 39,452,052 of NC_072768.1, forward strand.
CATGCAGAATCTTTTAAAGAGCAAAAAGAGAGAATAGATAAATAAAAAATACCGCATAATAAATTTCTTGATTTGAAAAAAACCCTGAGTTTTTAAAATAAAAGTATGAATGTTTTTGGTGAAATTATGGTTTAACTATTAGTGTTTTTTTTAAATCATGCTTAAACTGGGATTTTATAGTTGAATTTTTAATAATATTAATTTTGCCACTAACAATTTTTATGATTATTTTTAGATTTAAAACAAATCTTAGTTATTGTCATTTATAATGAGTAACTTTATTCCTGCCAGTCCTCTCATTTACATATTCCACATTATTAATAATATTATTCTTTTAGTCACATCTTATTTATACATTTCATTCAAACTGCAGCTGTTTCACCAGTTTAATAAATAATAAACATAACTGTCATAATGAATTATCCTGACAGGTTTAAATGTTGTTTATGGGGAGAAATTTCACTCAATAGTTTAAAAAAAAGAGGGGGATTAAAAATAATTAAAAATCACATAAAATACAACTTTACCTGACTGCAATATACAATAAGGATATAGTTTTGATAATCAAAGAGAATAATCTAAATAATTTAGAACTAAAGCTGTAATCTTTATTTTTTTATATAAAGATAATATACAATAATTATGTATTTAAATTCTCTATATTTTTTCAATGCAGAATTATTATATTTCATTGATTTAATTGATATGTTTATATATTTTTTTATGGTTTTTATATTTTTATATGTTATTTATTTATAATTATTTCAGATAAATGATATGTCATTTTTCATATGTAATTATTATGTATTATTATATAAAAATTACATGTCAAAAATTATATCTAGATGTATATATAATATGATATTTTATATAAAAAATATAATTACATATAATTTTTTATATTTATATTATTACATACATTATATACATTATATTTTATATTATTTTTAATTTAATTTTTGTTTGATTTTATTTATTACTGAACTTATGGTCAAGAAAAGTGACATACAAATGATATTTATGATTATTTTAAATTATTTTTCAGAAAACATGACTTTTATTTTGTGTTTTTTTCTCTTCACAGAAAACCGACGACTTTTCAATCCGTCGATGTTCATCTTTAACATTTCAGAGGCTGTTTAGAGACACAACAGAAGGTAAAATGACAGATTTTATTCTCATCTCAGCTTCTGAAACACAAAACAGTAAAAAAAAAAAAAAACGAACCAATCAGAACTTATTCTGGTTGCCGGGCAGAATACATCCAGGAAAATTAACATTTTAGGATTTAAAAGCTGCTGACAAACGAGGTGTTTCAGAAAAATTAAGCTGCATCTGTCACCAGCTGGTCACCACACACACTCACACACACACACGCACACACACACTCACACTAACACACAGTAACATGCACTAACACACACACACACACACTCACACACACACACACACACCTACACACAGCTACACACACACACTCTGCTCCAGATGTTGTTCTGTGACGTCATCAGACTGAAACTCATTTATTCAGTTTGCTTTTGACTCTAAGCTCCTTTTTTTTAGTTTTTCTTGATGAGGTTTTCAGTTTTTCTCTGACTGACGTCTTTGTTCTGCTCTGGTCGAACCCAGAACACGTGATCTAACTGTTACTCTCTGATAATGAGGCGTTAAACTTCACTTTCTTCATCTGAAATCCTAAAAACGTGACTTAAGACTTTCAGAAGCTGCAGAGTTTTAACCCTCTGGACTCTTTTTCTTCACTGAGGTTCAGTTTTAATCTAAAGTCCTGCAGCTCTGTGGAACCAGAACGAAGAAGGAGGGAGAACCTCCAGAAAACCTGGAATCAACGTGTGAAACAGTTCAGCAGAAAACTCCCAGAATTTTAGTCACATGACTGTTGGTCTCAGCTGAGTCATTCATGGCTTCACATTTGCAGGAAAAAATGCAGAATTTTCCTTTTTTTTTTACAGAATCTGGTTAAATGAAAAGGTTCGTTTTTGGCAAATTTAAAAGGAATGAGACATGAGCAAAGAAAAAAAAACAAAACTGCTCCTTGGAGTTCAGAGAATTATTTGGCAATAAAAATAACTGTTAAATGCAGGTGAAGCCAAAGGTGCACATGTCCATAAAATACAATAAAATAAATAAATAAAACAATAATAAATTATACATTAAATTAAATAAATGAATCAATGAATAAATAAATAAATGAAAACTGAAATAAATGATAAATAATTAACAAGTAAATAAATAAAGGATAAATCAAAAAAGAAATAAAAAACTCAAATAAATGATAAATAAATAAATACATAACTAAATACTTTTAAATGCTGCAGATAATATCCGCTCATTCTGCTTCTTTTAGCTGGGAAACGTCTGAATTTGTGAACAGAACTTGCAGTTTATTCGTGTTAAACCCAGAATTTTGTCGTGTTCATGTGTCTGTGAACAGAATCAGAGTGAAGTTCACTGAACGTGTCGATGAACTGAAATAAAATCAGTGATTTCAGCATCAGGAGGTCCAACCCTACCCTCATCAGGAGGTTCTCATTCATCATCAGGAGGTTCTCATTCATCATCAGGAGGTTCTCATTCATCATCAGGAGGTTCTCATTCATCAGCAGGAGGTTCTCATTCATCATCAGGAGGTTCTCATTCAGCATCAGGAGGTTCTCATTCATCAGCAGGAGGTTCTCATTCATCATCAGGAGGTTCTTGTTCATCATGAGGAGGTTCTCATTCATCAGCAGGAGGTTCTCATTCATCAGCAGGAGGTTCTCATTCATCATCAGGAGGTTCTCATTCATCAGCAGGAGGTTCTCATTCATCATCAGGAGGTTCTTGTTCATCATGAGGAGGTTCTCATTCATCAGCAGGAGGTTCTCATTCATCATCAGGAGGTTCTCATTCATCAGCAGGAGGTTCTCATTCATCAGCAAGAGGTTCTCATTCATCATCAGGGGGTTCTCGTTCATCATCAGGAGGTCCTAACCTTATCCCTCATCAGGAGGTTCTCATTCAGCATCAGGAGGTTCTCATTCAGCATCAGGAGGTCCATGGTAACTGATGCTGCACAGCTAGATCTCCATGGTAACTGATCTCCATGGTAACTGATGCTGCACAGCTAGATCTCCATGGTAACTGATCTCCATGGTAACTGAATCTGCACAGCTAGATCTCCATGGTAACTGATCTCCATGGTAACTGATGCTAACCTGCTCTGGAGGAGGTTCTGGTCGGTGTCTGGAGTTTAAATTAACTTTAAAAGCGTCTCCCTTCATCAGATTCCTCTCTGGATCACATTCTGTCTGATCCACATAATAAAATGCTGGGTTGTAGTGCTATGCTGCAGGACGTTTAAGCTAAGCTAAGCTAAGCTAAGCTAAGCTAACAGGGTGCATTCAGTCTGAAACAAAAACCAAAGTTCTCTAAAATGTTGAACTTCTTCTTCTGATCTGATAAATGTTCCAGGAATAGAAGCTGAACGGATCAGAGGAAGTAAAGAATCAGCTGATCTGAAGGAAACACGACAAACTTTCACCGTCGGCTCCTCTGACTACTTGTTAAACTAATTTCAGCGCTGACACTTCAGCTGACGTCTTGTTTTTGTTCATAAACTATAAATTATATTAATTTGTTCTAACTTTTCAGACTCTTTCAGTTCAGTTTATCACTTATCTGACGATTTCAACTCTTCCAGCCTTTAAACTTCTCTCTTGGCTAAATAAGCACCTGGTTTTAGGCTTTTTCAAATCATTTTTGGCTTCAGTATTTCAGCTGCTAATTTTCATGCACAGATTTAACCCTCATGTTGTCCTGCAGGTCAAATTGACCCATTTTAAAGTTTGAAAATGTGGAGAAAAAAAACATATTTTCACAGTGAAACTTCTGATGTCCACATTTCCAACATTTTTGGGAAATCTTTGAACATTTTTTGTAGAAAAAAATAAATGTTAAAAATGTTTCTTAAGAACATTCACATAAAAATCAACCAAAATCCAGTGAAATTTTCATTGATTTTTATGTGAATGTTCTTCAAGAAAATATTAGAAATTTTACTGATATATATGGAATCACTTTAGATATTTTTAGGATTTTTTTTGGAAGATTTTTACTCATTTTTTGAAAATATTTACAAGAATTTTCTTGCCACATTTGTTTTTTTGTTTTTTTTAAATAAAACTTTGAAGGGAAACTTTTAAAGAATTATTGGAATTTTCTTCCTGAAGGTTTCACAAATTTTCAGAAATTTGGGGAATTTTTTTGCAGAATTTTTTGATTTTTTCAGACAAGAAACAATATTTTTTTGGTGCCTATAAATGAAGACAACAGGAGGGTTAAGCTTTTCCTGCTCTTCTTGCATTATTCACAAGATTTCTGTACTTGTCTGTATTTTTCTGCAGCTATAAAAGTGTTTCCTCAATGGGAGGTTCATCTGTAGGTACCAGGTTCATGGTGTAGATCATTCTGTAGATACCAGGTTCATGGTGTAGATCATTCTGTAGGTACCAGGTTCATGGTGTAGATCATTCTATAGATACCAGACGGAGCTCAGCAGCAGCAGGGTGAGGTTCAATTATCAGATGAAACTATTACATTTGGAGAAATGTTTGGAATTCTGACGAGAGGTTTGACGAGTTTTCGGAGGAAGAAGGACGTTAGACTGAACACAGTTTCACCCTCGTCACTATAATACAGGATAAAACTTGTCAAATTTTTTTATTTCTACTTGGATTTTTCACTCCCTTTAGGTAGTTCTCACCAAAGCTTATTTGAGTCCAACCAGGTTTGTGGTGTAAATATAAAAAGATCATTTGGGGTCCATGGGGACTGTGCATCTTTTATTTATATATGTTTGTGTTGTGTTGCTCTTGTGATCACTGCTTCAGTTGCGTTCATTTCAGTTCAGGAGTTCTTACACTAATACTGTAAGCAATACACGTCAGTAATCATCAGTAATATTTCATTGTTTCTTTCATATTTGTATCTATAGACGACACATTTTAGGAAAATATCTATTGAGAGGATATGGACAGATACAGAAATGTGAAACAGATGAAATGATACTGGGCTCCAGCTGGACCTCAAGTGTACTGATGAGAGTTATATACAAACTGCTTATTTGATGATCAGAGTTTTACCTTCATACCAGGTAAAAAATGGTCAAATCAATAGAAAAACATCTAAAATTACACAAAAATTGTCCCAAATTTCTGAAAATTTGTCAAAAATGGTTTTAAAAAACATTTCAAAATTTAATTTATTTAATTCAATTTTATTTAAAATGACAAAAGCTGTCCAGAATTCCACAAAATTACTAAAAATTTTTCAAAAAATGACAAAAATCTTTCAAAATGACTCAATAATTCCCCAAATTATTCAAAAATTATTCAATAGGACCTGAAATTTTGTCCAAAATTATTCAAAAATTGTCCAGAATTGGTCAAATCTGGATTATCTTCAGACTGAGACGCCTGGATGGATGTAAAACTGATCTGGTGTCAGTTTTTACCAGAACTCAGATGTGTTTTTCATTCAGATTTATCACTTTTTAATGGACTTTTTCTGTCATTTCTGAGCCTCAGAACTTTATTTGTTTCAAAGCAGCCAATAGAAATGATCTTTATTTGCATTTTAGGTTTGACTTTCTGCGATTTTTCAGAAGGTTTGCTTTAAATTTAAACTCTGTGGACACCATAGCAGCATTTCTAAAACAGAAAATCTGCTGCTGAATATTTCAAACATAATTCATCATCACTGCTAGAACCTTTAACCCTCCTGTTGTCTTCATTTACAGGCACCAAAAAATATTGTTTCCTTGTCTGAAAAAAATCCAAAAGTTCAGCAAAAAAATTCCCCAAATTTCTGAAAATATTCAAAACTTCCAATAAATTCCAATAATTCCTTAGAAATTTCCCTTCAAATTTTTATTTCAAAAAATCCTCCAAATTTGGCAAGAAAATTCTTGTAAATACTTGTAAAAAATCCTAAAAATATCTAAAGTAATTCCATATATATCAGTAAAACTTCTGATATTTTCTTTAAGAACATTCACATAAAAATCAACCAAAATCCAGCGAAATTCGCTGGATTTTGGTTGATTTTTGTGTGAATGTTCTTAAGAAACATTTTTAACATTTCTTTTTTTCCACCAAAAAATGTTCAAAAATTTCCCAAAAATGTTGAAAATGTGGACATCAGAAGTTTCACTGTGAAAATATATTTTTTCTTCCACATTTTCAAACTTTAAAACGGGTCAGTTTGGCATGGAGGACGACACGAGGGATAATCAGACTCCATCAGCTGCTTTAGTTCCGGTTCTGAAGAAAACCTGAAACCGAAGCATCAAGTCTCACAGATGAAGGAAGTTTCAGTGAGTTTAGAAACCAGATCTGATCATCAGGTGTCGGTTTCATCACGTCATCAGCCATTAAACATCGTTATGTAGAAACATTCTCACACCTCCAGATGACGATTTAAAATCCAAAACCTGGCAGGAAGAAAACCCGTTTAGCCCAAGGGAGAGAGAGAGCTGCTCAGACATGAAAATACATCAGTTCACACTTTAATTGTTTTTATTTGGAACCTAAAACTAACCTCTGTCAAATACTTGGACTGAATTTAGAGAGTTTTGTGTGTTTTCAGGATTTAGATTTTTGTATTTTTGCTCTTAAAAACACCTGAGAAGACATTTTAAATGAGTCCACATCCACGTTTAGCCTATTTATAACATTCCAGACATGTTTCAAGTCATTTTAGACACATTTTGAGTATTTATAGGCAAATGTAGGTAATTTAAGACAATTTTTTAGCCATTTGGACGAGTTTCAAGTTTGTTTTTTTTTTTTTTAAGACAGGTTTCAAATAAAGCTTGACAATTTTGAGTTTTCTAAGTCAGACTGTAAACCAAAATAGCAAAATTTTTTTAGTTTTGAGTTATTTTGGGGAACTTTGAGTCATCTTAAACACATTTCAAGTGTGAATATCTAAAAACTGGATAAAACTTGTCTGGTCCAGCTTTAACCCATCAGATTCTACTGATGTTAGAACCTCAACAGTTGGAGAAATGTGGACCAAAGGCTGTATTTTAGTAGAAATATGGATCCATCTATAGCTAGACACTTAAAGGAACTTTATGGAGACACTAAACTACAATGAATTGGATTTTTTTTTCTATTTTGAAGGACCAAAAATGATTCATTACTGTCATTTTAGGCATGAAAGTTTTGATAATTTTGGATAAATTTGTGGAGTTGTGGACGATCTTTATGTTTCTTTGGGTCATTTTGAACACATTTGTGTCCTTTTATACAAGTTACTTATTTTGGACACATTTTGAGTATTTTTGGACAATTTTGAGTCATTTTGGGCGGATTTCAAGTCTAAATATGTAAAAACTGGTGATATCTGGGGTTCAACACCAGCCTGGAGTGAAAATTTTGCACTTTTTTTCCCCCCCCATTTTTAAGGACCAGTAATTAAAACTGTGTCCTCTGCTGGATCCATTTAATCATTCTGATCTGATGGAATCTATTCTAAGTTTTACCACATTTCATACCTATTGGAGTTGTAATTTCTGGAGATACTGAACCATTAAAATGCTTCTCCCTCTATATCCGGACTCAGTTCTGGGTTCCACATAACAACTAACTAAACTCTGAGACGCTGCAGCAACATTTTCACTAAATTCTGTCTGAAGTGAGACAAACGGAGGCAGAATCCAGACATATTTCAGCGTTTATTTCAACACTAACAGTCATGTGTGATAAAGTGAAGCTTCATAAAGGTCCTGTGGGATGATCCACAGAATCAGCTCCTTCTTCTACAGTTTTCATCTTTTACAGTCGGACAAACATGGAAGAAGCGACGTCACGACATCCTGACAGAGACACAGTGAAGCCAGTGGTCTGAACATCCCAGCAGGTCTGAGTGCAGCCGTTCAACCTGCAGCAGCTATTTAAAGGATGCAAAGTGAGCCGAGGCTGAAAATAGTTCCTCCTCCAGCTGTACGAGTCTCCCTAAAGCATCTGAAAACCACATCCGACAGGTGTTTGTGCCACATACAAGGACGTTTTATTCATTATTTCTGTTTAAACTGGTGAAATAACACAGCTACGGAAGCCCAAAGACGCCACAAATGGGACGTCTGATGTGCATTGAGCATATTTTGCAGAAATCTGTTGACTAAACAAGAAACTTATCATCTGAAATATTGGATTTTTATCCTGCAACCGTCCATTTAACCCTCAAAATTGACCAGTTTTAAAGTTTGAAAATGTGGGAATAAAACATATTTTTTGTGTTGTAACATCATCAATTTAATCAATTAATTGAGCGTAAAACAGCAGAAAACATGTTTCCTTTCAGACTGGATGTAACTTTATGAAACCGGATTGTTTTTTAACCCAACTTGGGTGTCCAAAAAATAAATATAGTTTAGAAAATGATCTATTAGTTTAATTAACACAAATTTTTGCACCTTTCGTGGCCTCTTCCAGACTAAATTTTACACTAACATAGCACAATAAAGCAGTTACAGGGCTGCAAAAAACTGATTAGTTCATTAATTTCTGTTTCAACTGCTAAAATAACAGACTTGCATCCTTTAGTAACATGTACGGAAGCCCAAACAGGCCACAAATGTGACTTCTGATGGATATTTCATTGAATTTTTATCTTGCAGTCATCCATTTAATTAATTAACTGGGTATTAAACAGCAGAAAACATTTTTCCTTTAAGTCTGAATGTGATTTTTGAGAATTTGTTCATTTATTTCTGCTTAAACTGTTAAATTAAAACACCTGCATCCTTTAGCAACTTGTACGGAAGCCCAAAGATGCCACAAATGTGACTTCTGAAGGACATTTAAGATATTTTCCATAAACTTGTTAATTAGACAAGAAATATATCGTCTGAATAATTGGATTTTTATCCTGCAAACACCCGTTTGATTAATTAATTGAGTATAAAACAGCAGAAAACATTTTGTGATGCAGTTTAGTTGTAGAAGAAAGTAATTTTTGAGAAACAGGATTGTTTTTTTTCCCAACTTGGGTGTCCAATAAATACATGTACTTTCTAAAATTAATTATTAGTTCATTTTTGCACCATTCCCGGCTTCTTTCAGATTAAATTTACCAACAACAGAGCCGGTTTGTGTTTACTAGTTTGAAATGCTCACAGAAGTATCAACACATGACGCTGATTTTTGATTTTTTTTTTATCATTTTAAAGAGTCACGAGCTTCATAAAGTTTCTAATCAACACTTTAAACAATCCTGGAACAGCTGAAAATGAGCTGCAAACACCAGAGGTTCAGTTTTTAAATCCACCAAATGAAAACAGCTGCATCCTTTAGCGACATGTACGGAAGCCCAGAGACGCCACAAATGTGATTTCTAATGTGCATTTTACATATGTTTGCATGAATGTGTTGTTTAGAAACGCTGCAGATGTTCAGACTCACATGTTTTGTTACACAACAGCTGAAGTGGAAGCGATTCCTCGACGCTGATAGAAATATGAGGCTTTTCTTGTCGGCGGCTGTTGAGTAAGAAACTTTTCCTGGAAACAAAAAACACTCGGAGCTGCCAAACCGACGCTCCGACGATAATCCAGATGCAGGTTTAAAGGGACACGACGCTCAAATTGATTGGGAAGCTGCTGGGAAATAAATATTTCTGAGTTTAGACAACTTCTGATGAAATTAGCAGATAAAAGTGAGCTGCTGAGGAGCTGCTGGCAGCAGAAATACAAGATTTTAAGTTGGTTTTAACAAATATTTTTACTTTATTTCAAGTATTTTTATGTGTTTTGTGCATAAATACCAGTTTTTAAGTTTGCAAATTTAAAAAATTAATTATTCCAACCGTTAAGTAGGAAAAAGAAGAAAAATTTTGCCAATTTTATTAAGTTTCCTCAACTAATGCAGAAATTTGAGTTTAATTTACAATTAATACCAAGTTGAAGCAACATTATTGAGTCAAACCAACTTAAAATGATGTTTGCAACTTTTTTGTGGCAAATTTGATTATTTTTCTTATCTTACAGCTTTTAGAGGTGAGAACAGGAGCTTCTGCATGACTTTTTAGTGTATTTATGTCCTTATTTATTGTGTACTAAATGATTTTTTAAAGTGTGAATCTACCGCGATAAAAACAGCTTCTTATAAATCTGAACTGCAGTCTGAGGTTAAAGGAAACACATTTTCTGCTGGATTATGTTGGTAACTTATCACAAATACTATTTAAATCAAGTTATTTTATTACCTTTTCATCATTTATTAGAGGAATGTGTTGCTGTGGTAACTACGAAAATGTTGAAAAAGCTTCAAATATGGACTAAAACTGTCGTATTTTAACCCAAAACATCACATTTTCTAAATCTAACCTCATAATTCTGGTGTCTGAGCTGAATCAAGCTTCTAACATGTAGTTTTTAACCAAACAGTGAGTAAAAATGTATCTTAAATCCAAGAATAAAAGTCGTAAATTGGCCAAAAACCTCCTGCTACATTACAGTTTGAACTTTCAAGGAGGAAATGCATTCAAATATACAATTAAAAGGCAGTTTAGTTGTGTACAAACTGACTTTTTGGGCCACAAATGTGACTTCTGATGGGCATTTGACTGGATTTTTATCTTGCAGGGCTGTACTGACTTAATTTAACAAAAGGTGTGGTTTTAAAGCAGCTGCATTGAAATGCATTAAAATAAAGTTAAAATCAACAATTTTTGGATTGTAAACCAAACTTAGAACTCCACTTACAACGCCGTTCTTAGAGCCCTCCCAAGGAGGTGCAGCCATCTGTCCCACCTGCAGTCAGGTGACCCCCAACCACCCTCCTAGAGGGCTGGGAGGGGTAACGACCGCCCATCAAAGGCTAACGACTCACATGAACACCTAACGAGTCTGTTGGTTTCGGGTCTTTGTCCACTTGTTTTTGCCACCACCCTCCTGGTGGATAAATATCTGGTACTCCCCACCAGGCTTTCAGGACTGAAGAAGCCTCTTGGATGAGAGGTGAAACGTTTTCCACTCACACGAGGTTAGTCCAGTTGCCATAACTTATGCTTGCTTGAGACAAACTTAGAGAGTAAAATTCCAAATATCTGAGCTTCTGCTTCTTCTTAAATTAGTTTCTACTGTGTCTGTTGTGATTTAAACATCTGTTAAATTGTTGGAGTTCCTCTTTGAACAGAAGCCAAAATAATATTTGTTCTGATCTTATGATTTCAGGAGCTGTTTAAACAGGAAAAAAACAAACTAAACCAACTTTTTCTGGCTGTAAACCCACAGTTCCAACCTTATTCGCCCCAAATATCACATTCCTACACAGCTAATCTGCATCCTCAGCTGTTTTTAAAGGAAATATAGAAGACTTTTATTTTGAAAGAATAAGTTTGCAGCAGGTCATAGTGACGTTTCATTGTTTTTTACTTGCTGTTTAGTTCAATTTAAGCACCAAAACATCACAGTTTGGATTAAAAAACAAACTTTTTACAACACGTTTGAAGCTTCTGCTAACCCTAACCCTATTTTTTAAAATTCTGCACCCATGCATTATTTTTTCAAGTGTAAAGCAGCAGAAAATACGTCTCCTTGTGCAGTTTAGTTGAAGAGAAACGTCATTTTTCAGAAACCTGGGTGTCAAATAAATAAACGGACTTTATAAAACTAATTCTTCGTCTTATTAACAGCTGTTTTTGTATCTTTCTTAGCTCTAAAATCCTCCAAATTTAACCCCACACAGCAGGTAAGAAGCAGTTTAGCTTGAAATGTTCTCAGAAACATGGAACTCGTTGCAGGTTTTTGATTTTGTGTCGTTTTGAAGCTTTAAAAAGTTGGAACCAGCGCTTTGAATAATCCCAGAACAGCTGCATAAAAGTTTTAGAGGAAAAAGAGTGACGCAGCTTAAAGACGGTTAAATAAATATGAAGATCTGAGCTTCAGAGGACGATACCGACGCTAAAACCTTTAAACCAGCGGTGTCCAACATGAGGCCCACGGGCCAAAAGCGGTCCTCCAGAGGGTCCAATCCGGCCCTCAAAGTGTAAAAATTCCAGAGAAGACATTAACTGCAGATTGTAAATTAGTAAAACTAGAAATTTAAAATCATTTCTAGACCATGACAAGTTGTTTGGATCAGAAAGTAAAATACTAGATTGTTCATTGTTCTGTTGTGTCTCATTTTTGTAATATTTTGTTTTGTTTTTGTTGTTTTTTTGATCTTTATTTGATCAGACTTTTGTCATTTGTTTCATGTTTTTGTCGTTTTGTTTCCTTTTTGTCTCATTTGTGTTTTCTGTCTCATTTTTGTCACTTTATGTTTCATTTTATTCTTTGTTTTGTGTATCGTTTTATTTGTACATTTTATTGTTGGTTTGTAATTTATTTGTCAATTTTTGTCTCTTTTTGTCATTTTGTGTCTTGTTTTTGTTGTTTTGTGTTTCCTTTTTGTCTCACGTGTTTTTTTTGTCATTTTTTGTCATTTTGTTTTTCACTTTTAGCATTTTTCGTCTCGTTTGTATCATTTGTGTAATTTTTTGGTCTCATTTTAGTTGTTTGTCTTTTGCTGCTTTGCAACTTTGTTGTCTAATTTTTTGTCTCTTTGTTTTGGTTTGTGCTGTTTGTCTTATTTTGTTTCGCGCTTTTGTCGTTTTGTGTTTACCTTTTGTCTCGCTTGTGTTATCTACTTTTTTGTTTTGTTTCTTGCTTTTGTCATTTTTTTGTCTCGTTTCTTTTTCGTCTTGTTTTTGTCATTTGTCCATTTTTTGTCGCTTTTTGTAAAATTTTTTGTCTCTTTTGTTTTGTTTCATGTTGTTTGTCTCATTTTATTTCGTGCATTTGTCGTTTTGTGTCTCGTTTTTTCTCAAATTTCCGGTTGTTAATGATATTTTATAAAAAGATGATTCCTTAAATGTGAACTGAATGTGGACCTGAGATGAGTTTTCACTCCTGCTTTAGAGTCGTTCCGTTAGTCGGTCAGTTTCTCTGACTCCACTTTACCGCCTCGTTAAAGAGCTTCTGCAGAACGTTAAACATGCATTAAGCTTCACTCGACCTTTTACAGGAAACAACAGCGAGTTTTCAGGTTGTAAAGCGTCGACGGGATTAAAGTTAGTCTGTGGATTATAAGTGTTCTCCTTTAATGCTCTTCTGCTAACAAGTGCTGCTTTGTTGACGTTCCTAACGGAGGTCAGAGGTCGTCTACAGAGCAGCGATACACTCTACAAAAATTACGTCTGGGCTCCAAACACACAAAAAACAACAGTTTGCTTCGATGTTTCAGACTTTAAACGACTTCTGATGAGATTAAAAAGAAGACTGAGCTGCTGGCAGCAGAAATGACAGATTTTAAGTTGGTTTTAACTCATATTTTCACTTTATTTAAAGTATTTTAAGTGTCATGTACATAAATATAAGTTTTTAGGTTTGCAGATTTAAAAAAAAATCTATTATTCCACTGTTAAAAGTAGTAAAAAGAAGAAAAATTTAGCCAATTTTATTAAGCTACCTCAACTAATGCAGAAATTTGAGTTTAAATTACAACTAATATTAAGTTGAAGCAACATTATTGAGTCAAACCAGCTTAAAATGATGTTTGCAACTTTAAAAAATGATCTAAATCAGTAAATTTGATTGTTTTCCTGATCTTTTCTGATGAGAACAGGAGCTTCTGCATGAATTTTTCTAGTGTATTTATGTTTATTTATTGTGTATTAGTGATTTTTAAAATGTTCTGTACTCAGTTGTAAAAAATAAGTTGCTCCAAGCGGGATCAGTTTTATCAAGTTACCTCAACTAATGCAGAATTTTTAGTTTACTTTACTCACAATATGAAGTTGAAGCAACATAATTCTGTCAAACCAATTATGTTCTTATCTTGCAGCTTTAAGTGATGGGAACTGGAGCTTCTGCGTGACTTTTTTCAGTGTATTTCTGTTTATTTATTGTGCATTATAATGATTTTTTAAAGTGTACTCAGTTTAAGAAGTAAACTGCTCCAATGTGCCTCAACTAATGCAGAATTTTTAGTTGAATTTACTCACAATATAAAGTTGGAGCAACATAATTCTGTCAAACCAACTTAAATAATGCTTGCAGTTTAGAGGTTTTTATCTCAGTTTATCTGTGTTTCGATGTTTCCAGGAGTCCTGCTGGTTCAGAGTGTTTCTCTGCTGCTCATCATTGTGCAAAGACTACATGAAGCAGAGTTATTGCTGTAGAATTCAAGGTTCATCCAACACTGATTCTCTGCCCTGAGTTCATGGAGCTGCTTGAAGCTCCACCAGTCTAAACCAGAGACTCGCAGACCGGCGGGTTGTCCGAGTCCTGGCTGTGCATGGAGCTCAGTCCGGTGTCCGAGTCCTCGTCGTTGGTGCTGCAGGTCTTGGAGAGCCCCCTGGCCTGCTCCACCCAGCCGCTCCTCTCTGAGGCCGGCTCGGCCTCGGCTCCCCCCGCCTCCAGCTCCCCCTGCCCGCCGTCCTCCAGCTTCTCCTGCTCTATCTCCATGGTCTCCACCCGGGCCAGCAGCTCCAGCAGTTCGCTCTCCTTGGTCTCCCAGAGCGCCAGACTCAGGTCCAGGTCGCCCCTGATGGCGTCCAGGTCGGTCTTCAGCCTCAGGCCGATGTAGAGGCTGGTGTCCAGCTGGGTTCTGATCCGCTCCTCCTCCAGAACCAGCTCGTTCTCCGACAGACTCTCCACATCTGGCTCGGCAGCTGGAGCGGCGGCGGTGACGCACATCTCCTCTGCGACGCCGTCCGCGTCCTGCGCCGCCTCCGCGCCCCTCTCCTCCCGCCGCCGCTTCATCCAGCGTCGGTTGAGCTCCTCCTGGATCTCCCCGGTGATGCTCTCCATCAGCGCCTCCCGCTCCGTCAGCTCCTCCTGCAGCCGGACCACCTCCTCGCAGCGCCGCGCGTATTCCTCGAACTGCGCCAGCGCCTCTGCGGAGCAGCGCGCGTCCTGCCGCTCCGCTTTGCGCTTCCAGTCCGCAGGTGTCGCCTCCGCCTCCAGGTAGGTGTCCTGCACGTAGTTCACCCCGTGTCTCTGGATGCGGTCGAAGTGCACTTTGGCCTCGTAGCGCTCGATGTCCCGGTCCAGCTCCTTGATCCTCTGGATCTGCTGGCGGATCGTGTGGTCCTGGGAGATCACCAGGTGGACCAGGGTCTCCATCTTCTCCACCGAGCCCTTGTCCTTACACACCGCCTCCTCCTTCTTCTTGTTCATCTTGTCCAGCTTCCTGAAGGCCTTCCTCACGATGCGCCGCTGCTTCTCCTGGGATAAGTTGGCTGCCGCGGCGGCGGCGGTCCAGCAGCTCCTGGCGGTTCCTCGGAGCAGCCCTCCCGGTCCGCCGCTCTCCCGGCTCGGGACCACCCGGGCTTCGGCGCTGCGGGGCCCGTTGTTGGGCAGAGACGCCTCGTTCTTGACCAGCACGAAGCGGACGTTCTCCTGCTCGTCGCCCCAGGCGCTCCACAGCCGCAGGATCTTGGTCTTGTTGGGCAGAATCCGCTCGAAGCCTCTCCACTTCTCCACCACGCAGTAGGACTGCGGGGATCCGGACAGCATCGCGGCAGAGACGCCCTGCTGCAGGTTCTGGTCCTCCAGCAGGACCCGGACCACGTCGGCGCAGGTGGTCCTCTTGGTTAAGCCGGAGACCAGCTTCTCCTCCCGGCAGACCCACACCGAGATCTTCCCCTCCTCCGGCTCCATGTCCGACTCACAAAGTTGCTCCGGCGGATCCTCCGAGTTCGATTCTGCTGAAACTTTAAAAATAAAGAAGGAAAAAGTCTCTTTTTAGATTTTAAACTCCATTATCAGAAAGAAACGGATCCAAAATATCCAGAAACAAACTGCGCTCCGCTCCCGCTGTTAGAAAGTCCGAACTTAAAGCCTCGTTTCTCCGTAAATAAGTCCGACTCCTTCCGGTCATAGTCCGTCAGCGGCGCGTCCTCGGGCCGCCTGCCGGGACTTCATGCTCTCCGGCCGGCAGAGATGTGCGCTCTGCCCCGGAGAGGAGAGGAGTGAGTCCGAGAGTCAGGAGGAGTGAAGCAGGATGAAAGACCCGCCTCCAACACACACGCACGCACGCACGCACGCACGCACGCACACACACACACACACACACACACACACACACACGCACACACACACACACATATAATGAAAGTGGTCTTTGTTAAGTGGAGCTGAGTGCAGCTGATCCTCATCACAGATTATCGCAGGTTTTCTGCTCAACTTGATGCTGAACTGGATGAATTTCAAGGTTAAAAGTCAGAGTTGATGTAAAAACAGAAAACAGAGCTGGAAAGCACATTTACTCAGTTCTACTCGAGTATTTTCAAGTAATGCTCCACTCCACTATGTTTATGTATGTTTGTTTTTCTGTTTTATGGTACTTATCCAAGTATTTTTGCACTTACACTTGTAAATATTATGTATATTATGACACTATTGAGTTTCCAAAGACTCTTAACTTTTAATTTTCTAAAATGTAATAACTAAATCTAACGTGTCACAAATACAATCACGTATTTTGCTTCTTTAATAGATTTATTAAAGGTCTTCTGGAAATATGACAAAACCTGTTGGGTCATAAATATACATACACCTTAACTAGGTTCTTTTGGCTTCAATCTTCTGGTTTATCTTTGACTCGTCTGGATAGAATTGGTTCAGTTCAACTAAATTTGTTGTCTTTCTGACTTGTTTCTTCAGGTTCTTGATGGGTCTAACTCAGGACTTTGGGGAGACCAGTCTAGAACCTTCATTCTAACCTGATGGAACCATTTCTTTACCACGTCTGATGTGTGTTTGGACTCATTGTCTTGTTGAAACATTCAACTGTGTCCAAGATCAAGCTTCTGCTGATGGTTTTAGGTTTTCCTGAAGAACGTGGAGGTGATCCTCCTTCTTCATTATTCCATTTACTTTGTGTAAAGCTCCAGTTCCACAGAGCATGATACTGCCACCTCCATGCTTGGTGGTAGGTTTGGTGTTCTTGGGGTTAAAGGTCTCACCTTCTCTCCTCCAAACAGATTTCTGCTCAGTTTTTCTTCCATCTGACCACAGAACTTTCCTCCAGAAGGTCTTTTCTTTGTCCATGTGATCAGCAGCAGACTTGAGTGGAGCTTTAAGGTTCTGCTTCTAGAGGAAGAACTTCCTTCTTCATGGATCCTCTCAGCTCATGTTGATGTAAAACCCTGTGGACACTGACAGCTGTGTTCCAGCAGCTTCTCATTCATTCAGACCTGCTTTCTGATGGTTCCTGGTTGACTCTTGACCATCCTGACCAATGGTCTCTCAGCAGCAGGTGATAGTTTGTGTTTTCTTCCTGATGGTGGCAGTAACACAACTGGACCATGAACTTTATTCTGACAAACAGATGATTCTGGATCTGAAGCTGCTTTCAAACGGCTCCAAGTGACTTTCTGACTTGTTCAAGTCAATGATTTGCTTTTTCAGATCTTTGCTGAGCTCCTCAGACTTTCCCACTGTAGAGTTTGAGTCTAATGAGTGGATCTAATGGGTTCTATTTAAACCGGATCAGAGGAGTCAGCAGCTGTAGTCGACTGGAATCACTCAGGAGAAGTTAAGAGGCCATGAACCTAAGAAAATTTGATTAATACAACTTTTGATAACAACACAACTGATAATTGAAGTTGCTGTATGTATATTTTTGACCCAGAAGACCTTTAATAAATCTATGAAAGAACTAAATTTCATGATTGTTTATTGTGACAAAGATTCCTGTGTTTCAATGATTCTATCAAAGAAGATTCAGAGTTCTTGGAGTCACTGGAAACTCAAGACTGACATGATTTTAATGGTCTTTACACATGAACAGAAACTTTTGTTCCTGACTTTACACGTAGATATGAGTCTAATGAGTGGATCTAATGGGTTCTATATAAACTGGATCAGAGGAGTCAGCAGCTGTAGTCGACTGGAATCACTCAGGAAAAGTTAAGAGGCCATGAAACTAAGAACATTTGATTGAAACTGCGTTCTCTTTACCCAAACTGATCGTTCAAGAACATTGAAGTCATTGGAAACTCCAGACTAGCATGCTATAAATGGCCTTTACAAGTGCGTGGAAGCTTTCTGTGAACCAGATTTAACGTTTTCAGGTCTTGGAAGATGCTCATTCTAAACACAGGTGAATTAATAGACAAATATTCCAGATTATGCTTCTTAATTTAGTCACGTTTAAAGAATTACTGTCTCCTTTTGATTCCAGTTTGTATTCATTTGACTCCTTGTTAGTTGGGTTTGCTTGTTTTGTTGTGGCTAGTTTTGGCTAGCTAGCTAGCTTCCAGAACAGTCGTTTACCCAGTTAGTAGATTTATTTGTGCTTTAAGTGAGCGAACACATGTTGTTTCTGGTGTTGCGTTCATTTTGTTCCACACAAACCCATGAGGTGACGCTGGACTGAAGCTCTACTCCGCTGTTCATTGTTGCAGAGTTTCCTCTAATCTGCTCGCAGCTGTTTGAGAGCTCAGCTGGGTCGAGCAGAAAGCAGAAGGAAATCCATCTATTCCGGCCTGCAGCTTCCTCACGTCCGACCCCTAATCTGCTCTTCCCACTATTTCAGGCCCAACATGGCAGAACGTCGACGGAGCTCCTAAAAGGATTCGTGTGCATTAAGTGGTGCAGCATTAACCCGGCTGACCTCTGTTTGCATCACACCGAGCTCGTTTGTTGGTCAAATAACTGCTCAGAAAACCATCTGGAAATGATGTGAGACGTGGGAGCGTGCACGAGGATCGCTGTCAGGGCCGTGCACACTCTGCATGACAAACAGCAGATCTGGATTAAGGGGATTTTGGTGGCAGCAGCGTCTGGGAGGCCGGATAACGCCGCTGCATCTTTCCTCTCATCCCTGGTCTCATTTCTGACCTGCAGCAGATTTATCAGCTTCCAGAGACACAACAACGGCTTCATTTCCTAAAAATCATAACTAATACTGGTTCAAAACAGCCGTACACACAGGCCAGTCTAGTTTATGATCATATATGTTCGATAAAAAAAACCAAATCTGTTCGTTCTAGACTAATTAATGTCATTTAATCTGTTAAATTTACAAACAAAGAAGTAAAACTGCAAATTAATTCAAATTATTGTCGCTTTTAATGCAAATAAATGCAGAAAAAGTGATGTTTTAAGCTTCTCCACCATAAATCGAAGTGGTTTGAATTGTTAGATTGTGGCGCCCTCTAGTGTTTATTAAAGGAAACACAGGGAAGCTCAGTTTGGCTCAATTTTATTTTATCTATTTGCACAAATACTAACTCAATGTCCACTTACTGCCTTTTTTTTCAGGAACTTTCTGCAGGTTCTCCTGTTAAAATGAATTTTTTTCTCTCTATTGTCACTAATCTGATGCCCAACAAATATTATAATAATAATAATAATAATAATAATAATAATAATAATAATAATAATAATAATAATAATAATAATAATAATAATAATAATAATAATTTTTAATGTCTTAATCGTAAATATCGGATTAGTTCAGTAATTTATTAAAGTATAATTTATATTTTAGGCTCTTAACTTTGACATTTAAATTTTTTGGCTTGATTTGCATTAAATATAATATAGTATGCATTTAATTTTAATATTTAAGTGCTTGTGTAAATTTCTATTTTCAGAAATATTGTATGGTCTTAATTTTAATAATATTAATCTTAAATTTGTCAAATAACTTAATAGTTTATATGATATTGTAAGCATCATGTTTAAATTATACAGTTAAGTGTTATTGTTGTAGGGTTTGAAATAGTGTGTAAATTATAGATAAATTTACATAATTATTAATACAGTAGGATCTTAAACTTAACATTTAAATTAAACAGTTAAATATATATAATTATTTACATAGTAGGCTTTTAGCCTTAATATTTAAATACTTGGGGAAATTTTCATTTTTAGGAATATTGTAGTCTTAATCTTAATATTTTACTTTTCAAGTAAATGAGTGTTTTATTTGATATTGTAAACATAACATTTAAATTGACATAATTATTATTTTAGTAGTGTTTAAAATAATATGTAAATTAGACAGTTAATTTTACACAATTATTAACATATTAGTTGTTTGAACTTAATATTTAAATATTCGGACAAATGTAAATTTTTAGGAATATTGTAAGATCTTAATATTTAAATTTGTCATATAAATTACTATTTTATACAATATTGTAGACATAAATTAATACAATTAGACAATTAAATTTCATAATTATTATTATAGTAGTGTCTTCAAATTGTATGTAGATTATACAAGTAAATTTACATAATTATTAATATATTAGGGGTTTAACCCTAATATTTAAATACTCGGATAAATTTACAGTTTTAGGAACATTGTAGGACTTAATTTTAATATTTTATTATATTACTGTAGCATTTTTCACAACATACTTTACGTTTTTCCACCATTACATTATTACCATGACATGTTTTTACAAAAGGAAAATGGTGTTTTTTTCTGATATAGTTCTTGTCTCGAAGACATCGAATCTTGAGGAGCCCGAGGTCGTTGCTTCTCATCTGATGAAGACTATGGAGACGATGGTCCTCCAGAAGCTCCGTCCCCAGATGAGCCCACATCTGGATCCACATCTGGATCCACATCTGGATCCACATCTGGACCCACATCTGGATCCACATCTGGATCCACATCTGGATCCAGATGTGGATCCAGTGCAGTTTGCTGACCAACAGTCGTCCAGCTGCTGCTCAGAGAGGACGATGTTTCCAAGCTCACATCCATCCTGGACAATCCCCCAAGGCATGACACTGTATTTGCAAACACCAATTCATTGTTTACAATGTTTGGCTGGAAAATTAAACTACTATACTGTGTTTAAATGAATAAAACTATAGATTTTTTTTGTTTGTTTTTTTTTTTTTTTACAGATATTTGGATTAATTTGAAGTAAAATGATTCACATTAAGGACGAATAAATGGTAATGGTAATTTTTTTTTACTGTGATTTTACAGGTTTTTCCTTTTGTTAAATGACAGATAATGTCCTTTAAATAATGGAATAAAGTTTAATTTACACATTTACTGCAAAAAATGTCAAAACTCATCAAAAGCCTGTATTTTTACACACAACAGTTTGTTATTTACTGTATTGAAATCAGCAGAACTCTAATTTTACAGATATTTGTCATTATTTTCCAAAAAAAGAGAAAAAATATGCCGCTTTATATTGCTGTCGTTTGCAGTGTATTAATACTGTATTTATTCATTTTCCTCATGGTAGATATTGTACATATTATTACTATTATTA
Source organism: Amphiprion ocellaris (assembly GCF_022539595.1). Lineage (NCBI taxonomy): Eukaryota > Metazoa > Chordata > Actinopteri > Pomacentridae > Amphiprion > Amphiprion ocellaris. Next base: position 39,473,358 of record NC_072768.1, read on the forward strand.
TTATTATACATATGTTTATTGCTGATGTAATAATGTTGCTGCTGTAACTGTGAATTTCTCCTGGTGTGGGAACAATAAAGGATTATCTTATCTTATGACATTTTTTGCCATGAAAATACACAGTGATTTTTTTTCACAAGAGACTTTACTGCAGTGTTTTCCGCAACACAATTGATAATTTAGTCACCATAACAAATGATTTTACAACGTGCTGAAAAATTGCGTTTTTTTCAACATACTATACTATGAGGTTTTTTTTTTCCACCTAAATACAATCTGATTCTTTTTCCACAATAGACTTCACTATAGCATTTTTCACAACATAATTTACATTATTTTCACCATATGGCATGTTTTTATGACATGTTGAAAAATTGCGGGTTTTTTGACATAGTATACTATGACATTTTCCGCCTAAATACACAATTTTTTTTAAAAGAAAACTTTGCTACAGTGTTTTTCACAACATAATTTACTCTATTTTCACTATGTCCAATGTTTTTACAACATGTTGGAAAAATGACGTTTTTTGTCGACATAGTATACTATGGCCTTTTTTTCACCAAAATCCATAATGATTGTTTTTTTCAAAGAAAACTTTACTACAGCGTTTGTTCACAACATAATTTACACTATTTTCACCATATGGCATGGTTTTACAACATGTTGAAAAATTGCAGGGGTTTTTTGTTGACAGTATACTATGACGTTTTTTTTTTTACACCAAAATAAATGATTGTTTTTTTCAAAGGTAACTTTACGATAGTGTTTTTCACAACCTATTTAACACTATTTTCATCATATGGCATGGTTTTACGACAAGTTTGGTCAATAAAAAAGACAAAAACTAATATTTTCAGCTGAACTAAAGACAGACTTTGTGATTTTTCTGCTCACATGTTGTGTTGTTGTAAACTTCCTCTTTCAAATAAATATCCTCCTAACCCCCTGGAAACCAGCGTTTGTCCTGTTTTTGTGTTGCTCCTCGGCAACCCTAGACAGCCGGGTCCTAATGTTTTTTGAGCAACACATCATACTATGATGTTTTTACAATGAGGGTTCTACTATGGAACCAGTTTGACATGTTCAGGTGTTCTTTGTGTGAAAACTCAGAGATTTCAGGGATCAGAAGGTGGTTTTCAACTTTCTTTGTTAACTTTCTGCTTCAACTTTAAACTAAATTTCCTTCACTAAGCCAGCCCTCTGGACTTCCAGGAAGCTGTGTTCCTATTGGCTGTCCAGGTGGCTGCTTGGTGTTATCAGGAACACCTGAGCAGCTCAGTGTCTTCCTGCTTTATTTAGCTGCAGACAAACATTTCCTCTGCTTCTCTTCACCAGTGAACCGGGTTTGGTTCTGTTGCTTTAGTTTGTTCTTTAGGCGTTGGCTTGCAGCTTCCAGCAGTAAAATCATCTTTAATGTGTTTCTTGGTGTGTTTTAGGGCTTTGTACTGGATAGTTGTCTTGATAAATGTGGTTCTTCAGCCACAGTTAGCACATGGTGCTAATGTGTGCAGTGATTAGTGGATTTGATGCAGCTGAGTTGTGTCTTTATCTTGGCTGTAGTGAGTCTTCAGAGGTTTTTGGTCAGACACATTCTGTATTCTTGTTTGTGAACCAGCGTTGGTTGTCCAGAAGGTAAGAGTTCCTGTCCTGATTCTCTGTTCTCAGAGGTTCTCTGGTAGGCTGCAGGAGACTTTAGCGTTTGGGTTGTGCTAGTTTGGTTTTTGTATGGTTTCATTTGGACGACTATCTTGAGGCCCCTCCATGTGGTTTAGTGAGGTTTTCTGGAACAGTTCTACAAAGCAACCTGCAGCAGAAGAGACTTTGAGAGTTTTTAGGAAGTTCTGGAGACCAGACTTTAGAGCAGCAGAAACATTTGTCAGCAGTTTGAGCAGGAGAAGATGAGCTTCAGAGTAGAAATGAGACAGAAACCTTCTTGATCCGTGTGGTGAAGTCCTGTACCAAGAGTTTGAGCAGGTTGTGAAGAGTCTGTAGTTCTTTGGTCTGAAAGCACAAGAAGAGTCGACTCATTAAAGGAGAAAACAGGAGATATTGTTGGTTCTTCTGTCGCTCTGCAGTTTCCAGTTTCCTTAGACTGAATATCAAGTTTGTATTTTAAATGATTTCCCATGTGAGCCCAAGAAGACTTCAATAAACTCCCTCCATCCCCTGGACACAACACATTTTATTACCATGTTAAATCTTTTTTTTATAAATATGTTTTTGAGTTTTAATCATAGTTTTATTGTAGTTTTTTCTCTTTGCTTGTTTAGTTTTGTCATCTGTGTAAAAGGTGCTAAACAAATAAAGTTGAATTGATAAACTGAATAATTGACTAACTCATGATTGTGACAACAGAAGTATTTTCATTGTGATTTGTCATTTCATTGCGTTTGTTTCATTTTTAAGGTTGGGGTTAAAATCTTGACAGAAGAAATAAATTACATTTAAAAAAACAATTAAATGAAAGGAAAAAAGCATTTAATACAATAAAACTTTAAAAAAGAAAATTAAACATTAAACACAATTATATTATAACAAAATTATATTAAACAGACAAAATATTTAATCAGATAATTAACCAGAAGGCACAAAACATGTAATTATGAAATTAAACAAAAATGTTTAAACAAAAATATTAAACATTAAAGATGAAATATTTGAGATAATTAAACATTTAAAAAAATACAATTAAACAAGAAGAATATTAAACATTTAAAAAAATATACAAAACATTTAATTAGATTATTAAACCTTTAAAAAGACAAAACATTTAATTAAAAAATTAAATGTTCAATTAAAAAATTAAATCTTAAAGACAATAAAACTTTAAATAAAAATTGAAAAGAAAATACAATGAAGCATTTAAAAAGAAAAACATTAAAACGTAAAACAGTTGAAAAGAAAAACCTTAAAGATTTAATCGAAAAATTAAACATTGGGAAAGAAAAGAAAATTTTTCAAACAAGCCAATAAAACATTTGAAAAAACAACAATTAAACATTAAAAAGACAAAACATTTGGAAATCAAATCAGACATTAGAAAAGAATGAAAGGTGAGAAAAGAGCAAAACTAAACATTTAAGAAGAATCAAACTAAAGACAAAACATTTGAAAAGACACCAGTTAAACTTTAGAAGATCAAATTAAAAAGAAGAAACAATAAAACGATGAAAAAGAGCAAAAACAGATAAAGGTCTTCAAGCGTTTTCTAGTCTGAAATGAAAACATCAAGTTGTCTGTTGAAACATTTCCTTTTTCTATGTTCTTGGTTTGATTGTGGACAGATTTACTAAGAACTCATTTCAGAAAACTGCTTTCCAGATAAAGTCTACTAGTAGTTGAAGGCATCGATCAAACTAATGTTACCTTCTGATCTCCACAAACTTTACTGTTCAGTGAAGAGAATCAAAGTTTGTTGAGGATTTCTAAAAAACCCACAGGTGAAGGTCTGAGAAGAACTCAGATGGATGATCTAAATGTGAAATCAAGACTCATGGTCACAAGTTTTAAGGCTTCTGTTAACCAGAAAGTTCAAAGTAACAGAGAAGTACTGAGAAACTTTTAAAACTTCAGTCCTCAGTCTGTCTGAAGGTTCAAACTAACAGAGAACTACTCAAGAACTTAGAAGATATCAGTCCTTGGACTGTCTGAAGGTTCAAAGAAACAGAGAAGTACTCAGGAACTTAGAAGATATCAGTCCTTGGACTGTCTGAAGGTTCAAACTAACAGTGAACTACTGTGGGACTTAGAAAGTTTCAGCCCTCAGACTGTGTGAAAGCTCAGGTCCTGAGGACTCGGGAGGTCTGGAGGCTTTGGAAAGTCTTGGAACTGAGGGTTCCACCCTCCAGCACAAAGGCTGAAGTCCAACCTCCTGAGAAAAACGGTCGAGTCGAGACTCAAGTTAAAAAAAAACTCGAAAACGAAAAAAAATAGATGATAAATGCGCAAAAAAAAGGAGATTTAGTATCTGAGCGAATAGCTCAGGAGGATAAGAAGAGGACTACCAAGTGGAAGGTCGCAGGTTCAAGACCCACCACTGGCACTTTTCTTTCTTTGTCTTTGTCAGGATTTTGAGAAAATTTAAGAAGTGTCTGGTCTTGAACCAGCGACCTGCAGCTCCATAGGCAAATCCTTAACTCACTGAGCTACAGATCAGATACAAAGAAATAAATTCGTCGTCCCTTTGACATCGTAGTTCCTCAAGTGACCACATGGGTGGAGCCAAGGCGGAGTCTGGGTGGAGTCAGGGCGGAGAGTAGGTGGGGAGGTGGGTGGCGGCCTCCCCCCTCTACTCCCCCACCTCCCCCCACCACCCACCACACCTTCCCCCGCCCCACGAGTTCTTCGAGTCTCCACCAGTTCTTCCATGTCTCCACAGGTTTTCCCCAGTTTCTGGAGTTTCCACCAGGTCGGAGGCAGAACACGTTGTCATGAAGAGGTGTTGAAGTCGGTCAGGATGGACTGACTTTTTACAGTGACTAGAAGGAAGACCACTAGAAGAGCAGGTCTTTAACCACCATCCGTAAAATCCATGGAGTCGCTCCACAGAAATGAAGGGAGATCAACTTTTATCAACCTCCATCCACATGTTCAACTTCATATCTTTACTTGAACATTTTTAGCACCACAAACCTTTAGTATCACACTTTATTATCATTTATCAGGACTTTAATGGAATCCACCAGCAGATTTAGTTTTTGTTGACAAACTTTATTCTTGTCGTCGTGGGACTGCAGTATTTAAAACTGTTCCTTCTATTTGACCTCATGTTTATTAGTTTTAGTGGAGAAAGTTATTTTAATTGTCCATTAGTCTCTTAAAAACCAAATAATAAATTGGATTAGTCAAGAGCATTAAATTTCTTACTTTGTCATATTTTAAATATGACAAAAAATATAAAAATAAAGCGTCTTGAGACAATTTGACCTGTAATTGGCGTTATATAAATAAAATTGAATCAAAACTGTATGTATCGTAATGTTGGAGTAATTCAGACATATATGTTGGAAAACACATTTTCTTTGTCCATTAATCTGTTGATTGTTTTCTCCACTAATTCATTTCTTGTTTTGGTTTATAAAATGTCAAACCCAAATATATTCAGTTTACTGACATAAAAACCAAAAAGATTTACATTCATGATGCAGGAATCAGGCAGTTTTTCACTTTTTATCTTAGTTTAGTCAGAAAGATAGTTGATAATGTGTGAATTGTTGCAGCTTGTGAGCCGTAGAAGGTTTTAATCTTTGGGGCCGAGTGTCAGAAAACATTTAGAAACCAACATCAACAAAACACTCAACAAAGATTTGAACATCATTAAAGGGAAATCCAACTTTTGCATGATAATGTCTAATTAAAGGACATTTATTTCCAACGTAAATGTGTGATATTCATCCTCTGGAGCTTTCTCTTCACATCGTCTTCCACCTGGACTGGTTTGGTCGGGAGCATGTGCAACAAACATTTGAAAAACTGCACTTTAACATCAATGAATGACACTGAAGTTTAATCTCTACATAAATGAGACTGAGTCTGGATGTGCTGCTCTGTCATTAACTCCTAAGTTTAGGGAAAGTTCAAACAAAAGAGGACAGTTCAGATCAGACTTGAGAATGAGCTTATTTTGAACAAACATCTCAGACTTTCTGAGCTTCAGCACCTCTAGCAAGATAATTTAACAACAAGCAACTCAAGAGATCCAGAAGTTGGAGAGAGTTAGCTTTAGCTGAGCCAAAGAACATGTGGGACGCTAACCGAGCAAACATTTCAGACTTTTCTCTGTGAATTCTGAGAAATAATTTCCTATTTAATGACAGAGCTACACATCTGAACTCAGTCTCATTAAAACAGACTCTAATTCAGTGTCATCCATCCATATTAAAGTGCACTTACCCAAAATGTTTGTTGCATGAGCTCCAACAAAACCTGTCCAGGTAGAAGGCCACTTTGACAAACAGGAAGTGGAAGATTCCAAGCAGATTTATAGAAGGGGGAACCAGACTGTACTAAGTGTGGTCCAGTATAGAGGGGTGTTTTGTGGGTTTTTAAGGCTGATAATGATTATTAGTGAGACATTTGGAGTAGATATTCATTTGCAGTAAATGAAAGTATTTAAAATCTTGGAGTTAAACTTAGAAGAACTTTAACAGAAAACTTTGTTGTTACCCTTTTGTTGATTCATGTTTTACAGATGTTAAGTTAAAGGAGTTTTATTGGTGACGTCTAACCAATCAAATCACTCCAGAAGACAGAGCGACCACAGGTAGATAAAGGTTCAGAGCCAAAGTAAATGTATTTATTACCAGTAAAAAATCAAATACCAATAATCAGTAAATCAATCAGCCCACCATTACTACAATTCTACAGTGTATGTCTCTTTCCTTTGACTTGTTATTTGTACAATCTACGATGTATATTTTCTACTATACTACTACGTTTGTTTCCTCCTCCTCTGTTGTTTTCTGGATTGTACTCAGCTTCATGCCTTCATCCACCAGGCCTCCGTTGACTCGTCCCACCTGCCGTCTCTGGAGCTGAAGCTGGATTGGAACAGACCAAAGTACAGTCCAATCACGATGCCAGCTGCCTCTCAAAAGGCTCCTTCATCTGGCAGGTGGCAGCACTTCTTCTGAGGGGAAGCTGAGCTGGTCCAGCAGAACTTTGAAGATGTGTTCCAGTGGTTGGTGGATGTGTGGGGAGATAGAGAGGGACCTTTGAATTGTTCACAAAGGAAAACAGGGAACCCATTGGTAGTTTTAGTTTAGGCTGCTACTGAGGTGTGTTTTTGGGTTTTAAGAGGTGAACAGGAAGAGGTTTTTTGTATTGATTATCTTTTACTTTGTTCCTGGTTGGAATGTCCATCAATGTCAATGTGAAGTTCACTTTCAGTTCTGTTTATTTATTTTTATTTTACTAACATCCATTTGTTTTTAACCCCCTCACATGTTGTGTTGTTCTAAACTTCCTCTTTCAAATAAATACTCGTCTAACCCTCTGCAAACCAGCATTTGGACTGTTTTTGTGTTGCTCCTCACCTACTTCAGACAGCCGGGACAAAACAACGTTTTGTGGACTAAAGGCTTTTCTATGACGTTTTTAGAGCGACATGCTAAACTATGACGTTTTTGGCGCAACATGTTAAACTATGACATTTTTAAAGCGTTATGCTATATTATGATGTTTTTAGAGCGACATGCTAAACTATGACGTTTGTAGAGCTACATGCTATACTATGATGGCACGTTTTTACAACATGTTGAAAAATCCCATTTTTTTTCGACATAGTATAGTAAGGCGTTTTTTTGCGCCAAAATTCATGGTGATTTTTTTTTCAAAGAAAACCTTTCTGGAGTGTTTTTCACAGCCTGCTTTACATTATTTCATCATATGGCTCGTTTTTACAACATGTTGAAAAATCTCATTTTTTTTTCGACATAGTATACTATGGCGTTTTTTTTGCGCCAAAATTCATGGTGATTTTTTTTTCAAAGAAAACCTTTCTGGAGTGTTTTTAACGACCTCCTTTACATTATTTCATCATATGGCACGTTTTTACAACATGTTGAAAAATCGACATTTTTTTTCGACATAGTATACTATGGCGTTTTTTTGCGCCAAAATTCATGATGATTTTTTTTTCAAAGAAAACCTTTCTGGAGTGTTTTTCACGGCCTCCTTTACATTATTTCATCATATGGCACGTTTTTACCACATGTTGAAAAGGGACATTTTTCGACATAGTATACTATGGCCTTTTTTTGCGCCAAAATTCATGATGTTTTTTTTTTCACAGAAAACCTTTGTGGAGTGTTTTTCACAGCCTGTTTTACATTATTTCATCATATGGCATGTTTTCACAACATGTTGAAAAGGGACATTTTTCGACATAGTTTACTATGGCGTTTTTTTTGCGCCAAAATTCATGATGATTTTTTTTCAAAGTAAACCTTACCATAGTGTTTTTCACAGACTACTTTACATTATTTCATCATATGGCACGCTAAACTATGATGTTTTTGTCACATTTTGGACGACATACAAAACTATGATGTTTTTGTCACATTTTGGACGACATACTAAACTATAAAAGTTTTTGTGACATTTTGGATTTTGGATGGAATACTCAGTTAAAGCAACATTTTAGGTGCATGTCCAAGGATTTTTGGTGGAATGTTCCTTTAAGGTGGATGTGTGAGGACCTTGTAGGTGGAATACTTCCTGAAACCAACCTTTTGGGTAAACATTCAAAGATTTAAGGTGGAATATTCCTTTAAACCAACCTGAATTTCATGTTTTCATCATTATCAAGTGAGAAACCTCAATCCAGACTCCTCATAATGATGTTTGAGATTTATGCTGCTGTTATTTGTTTAGTCCAGACTAAATGACAGAAATCCACAACTGTAATTTTATTTCAGGACTCCGTTATTAAATGTCAAAACAATCCATGTGACTCTAAAAACTCAACAGCTTTACAAACTCTAAGATTAAACTCTCCACAAGGATCCAAAATAAGTTGGACTTCTACATGAGAGCTTTAATTATTCTTCATCTACTTCCTGAAAAGTTTGGTCAATAAAAAAGAATAAAAACAATATTTTCAGCTGAACTAAAGACAGACTGTGATTTTTCTGCTCACATGTTGTGTTGTTGTAAACTTCCTCTTTCAAATAAATATCCTCCTAACCCCCTGGAAACCAGCGTTTGTCCTGTTTTTGTGTTGCTCCTCGGCGACCCAAGACAGCCGGGTCGTAATGTTTTTTGAGCAACACACCATACTATGACGTTTTTACAATGATGGTTCTACTATGGAACCAGTTTGACATGTTCAGGTGTTCTTTGTGTGAAAACTCAGAGATTTCAGGGATCAGAAGGTGGTTTTCAACTTTCTTTGTTAACTTTCTGCTTCAACTTTAAACTAAATTTCCTTCACTAAGCCAGCCCTCTGGACTTCCAGTAAGCTGTGTTCCTATTGGCTGTCCAGGTGGCTGCTTGGTGTTATCAGGAACACCTGAGCAGCTCAGTGTCTTCCTGCTTTATTTAGCTGCAGACAAACATTTCCTCTGCTTCTCTTCACCAGTGAACTGGGTTTGGTTCCATTGCTTTAGTTTGTTCTTTAGGCGTTGGCTTGCAGCTTCCAGCAGTAAAATCGTCTTTAATGTGTTTCTTGGTGTGTTTTAGGGCTTTGTACTGGATAGTTGTCTTGGTAAATGTGGTTCTTCAGCCACAGTTAGCACATGGTACTAATGTGTGCAGTGATTAGTGGATTTGATGCAGCTGAGTTGTGTCTTTATCTTGGCTGTAGTGAGTCTTCAGAGGTTTTTGGTCAGACACATTCTGTATTCTTGTTTGAGAACCAACGTTGGTTGTCCAGAAGGTAAGAGTTCCTGTCCTGATTCTCTGTTCTCAGAGGTTCTCTGGTAGGCTGCAGGAGACTTTAGCGTTTGGGTTGTGCTAGTTTGGTTTTTGTATGGTTTCATTTGGACGACTATCTTGAGGCCCCTCCATGTGGTTTAGTGAGGTTTTCTGGAACAGTTCTACAAAGCAACCTGCAGCAGAAGAGACTTTGAGAGTTTTTAGGAAGTTCTGGAGACCAGACTTTAGAGCAGCAGAAACATTTGTCAGCAGTTTGAGCAGGAGAAGGTGAGCTTCAGAGTAGAAATGAGACAGAAACCTTCTTGACCCGTGTGGTGAGGTCCTGTACCAAGAGTTTGAGCAGGTTGTGAAGAGTCTGTAGTTCTTTGGTCTGAAAGCACAAGAAGAGTCGACTCATTAAAGGAGAAAACAGGAGATATTATTGGTTCTTCTGTCACTCTGCAGTTTCCTTAGACTGAATATCAAGTTTATATTTTAAATGATTTCCCATGTGAGCCCAAGAAGACTTCAATAAACTCCCTCCATCCCCTGGACACAACACATTTTATTACCATGTTAAATCTTTTTTTAAAATCTGTTTTTTTGATCATAGTTTTAGCGTAGTTTTTTGTCTTGCTTGTTTAGTTTTGTCATCTGTGTGAAAGATGCTAAACAAATAAAGTTGAATTGATAAACTGAATAATTGACTAACTCATGATTGTGACAACAGAAGTGTTTTCATTGTGATTTAAGGATTTGTTTCATTTTGAAGGTTGGGGTTAAAATCTTGACAGAAAGAAAGATTAAAGAAATAAACTACATTAAAAAAAGCAATTGAATCAAAGGAAAAAAGATTTAATACAATAAAACTTAAAAAGAAAAATAAACATTAAATACAGTTAAATTATCTTAAACAAAATATTTAATTAGATAATTAACAGATGATACAAAATATGTAATTATGAAATTATACAAAATTTTTAAACAAAAATATTAAACATTAAAGATGAAATATTTTAGATAATTAAACATTTAAAAAATACAATTAAACAAGAATATTAAACATTTAAAAAATACAAAACATTTAATTAGATTATTAAACCTTTAAAAAGACAAAACATTTAATTAGAAAATTAAATGTTTAATTAGAAAATTAAATCTTAAAGATAATAAAACTTTAAATAGGAATTAAACAAAATACAATGAAGCATTTAAAAAGAAAACTAAACATTAAAAGGTGGTAAAACATTTAAAAAGAAAAACCTTAAAGATTTAATCGAAAAATTAAACATTGGGAAAGAAAAGAAAATTTTTCAAACAAGCCGATAAAACATTTGAAAAAACAACAATTAAACATTAAAAAGACAAAACATTTGGAAATCAAATCAGACATTAGAAAAGAATAAAAGGTGAGAAAAGAGCAAAACTAAACATTTAAGAAGAATCAAACTAAAGACAAAACATTTGAAAAGACACCAGTTAGACTTTATTAGATCAAATTAAACAGAAGAGACAATAAAACGATGAAAAAGAGCAAAAACAGATAAAGGTCTTCAAGCGTTTTCTAGTCTGAAATGAAAACATCAAGTTGTCTGTTGAAACATTTCCTTTTTCTTTGTTCTTGGTTTGATTGTGGACAGATTTACTAAGAACTCATTTCAGAAAACTGCTTTCCAGATAAAGTCTACTAGTCGTTGAAGGCATCGATCAAACTAATGTTACCTTCTGATCTCCACAAACTTTACTGTTCAGTGAAGAGAATCAAAGTTTGTTGAGCATTTCTAATAAACACACAGGTGAAGGTCTGAGAAGAACTCAGATGGATGATCTAAATGTGAAATCAAGACTCATGGTCACAAGTTTTAAGGCTTCTGTTAACCAGAAAGTTCAAACTAACAGAGAAGTACTGAGAAACTTTTAAAACTTCAGTCCTCAGACTGTCTGAAGGTTCAAACTAACAGAGAACTACTCAAGAACTTAGAAGATATCAGTCCTTGGACTGTCTGAAGGTTCAATCTAACAGAGAACTACTGTGGGACTTAGAAAGTTTCAGCCCTCAGACTGTGTGAAAGCTCAGGTCCTGAGGACTTGGGAGGTCTGGAGGCTTTGGAAAGTCTTGGAACTGAGGGTTCCACCCTCCAGCACAAAGGCTGAAGTCCAACCTCCTGAGAAAAACGGTCGAGTCGAGACTCAAGTTAAAAAAAAACTCGAAAACGAAAAAAAATAGATGATAAATGCGCAAAAAAAAGGAGATTTAGTATCTGAGCGAATAGCTCAGGAGGATAAGAAGAGGACTACCAAGTGGAAGGTCGCTGGTTCAAGACCCGCCACTGGCACTTTTCTTTCTTTGTCTTTGTCAGGATTTTGAGAAAATTTAAGAAGTGTCTGGTCTTGAACCAGCGACCTGCAGCTCCATAGGCAAATCCTTAACTCACTGAGCTACAGATCAGATACAAAGAAATAAATTCGTCGTCCCTTTGACATCGTAGTTCATGAAGTGACCACATGGGCGGAGCCAAGGCGGAGTCTGGGTGGAGTCAGGGCGGAGAGTAGGTGGGAAGGTGGGTGGCGGCCTCCCCCCTCTACTCCCCCACCTTCCCCCACCACCCACCACACCTTCCCCCGCCCAACGAGTTCTTCGAGTCTCCACGAGTTCTTCGAGTCTCCACGGGTTTTCCCCAGTTTCTGGAGTTTCCACCAGGTCGGAGGCAGAACAAGTTGTCATGAAGAGGTGTTGAAGTCGGCCAGGATGGACTGACTTTTTACAGCGACTAGAAGGAAGCCCACTAGAAGAGCAGGTCTTTAACCACCATCCATAAAATCCATGGAGTCGCTCCACAGAAATGAAGGGAGATCAACTTTTATCAACCTCCATCCACATGTTCAACTTCATATCTTTACTTGAACATTTTTAGCACCACAAACCTTTAATATCACACTTTATTATCATTTATTAGGACTTTCATGGAATCCACCAGCAGATTTAGTTTTTGTTGACAAACTTTATTCTTGTCGTCGTGGGACTGCAGTATTTAAAACTGTTCCTTCTATTTGACCTCATGTTTATTAGTTTTAGTGGAGAAAGTTATTTTAATTGTCCATTAGTCTCTTAAAAACCAAATAATAAACTGGATTAGTCAAGAGCTTTAAATTTCTTACTTTGTCATATTTTAAATATGACAAAAAATATAAAAATAAAGCGTCTTGAGACAATTTGACCTGTAATTGATGTTATATAAGTAAAATTGAATCAAAACTGTATGTATCTTGTAATGTTGGAGTAATTCAGCCATATATGTTGGAAAACACATTTTCTTTGTCCATTAATCTGTTGATTGTTTTCTCCAATAATTCATTTCTTGTTTTGGTTTATAAAATGTCAAACCCAAATATATTCAGTTTACTGTCATAAAAACCAAAAAGATTTACATTCATGATGCAGGAATCAGGCAGTTTTTCACCTTTTATCTTAGTTTAGTCAGAAAGATAGTTGATAATGTGTGAATTGTTGCAGCTTGTGAGCCGTAGAAGGTTTTAATCTTTGGGGCCGAGTGTCAGAAAACATTTAGAAACCAACATCAACGAAACACTCAACAAAGATTTGAACATCATTAAAGGGAAATGCAACTTTTGCATGACAATGTCTAATTAAAGGACATTTATTTCCAACGTAAGTGTGTGATATTCATCCTCTGGAGCTTTCTCTTCACATCGTCTTCCACCTGGACTGGTTTGGTCGGGAGCATGTGCAACAAACATTTGAAAAACTGCACTTTAACATCAATGAATGACACTGAAGTTTAATCTCTACATAAATGAGACTGAGTCTGGATGTGCTGCTCTGTCATTAACTCCTAAGTTTAGGGAAAGTTCAAACAAAAGAGGACAGTTCAGATCAGACTTGAGAATGAGCTTATTTTGAACAAACATCTCAGGCTTTCTGAGCTTCAGCACCTCTAGCAAGATAATTTGACAACAAGCAACTCAAGAGATCCAGAAGTTGGAGAGAGTTAGCTTTAGCTGAGCCAAAGAACATGTGGGATGCTAACCTAGCAAACATTTCAGACTTTTCTCTGTGAATTCTGAGAAATAATTTCCTATTTATTGACAGAGCTACACATCTGAACTCAGTCTCATTAAAACAGACTCTAATTCAGTGTCATCCATCCATATTAAAGTGCACTTACCCAAAATGTTTGTTGCATGAGCTCCAACAAAACCTGTCCAGGTAGAAGGCCACTTTGACAAACAGGAAGTGGACGATTCCAAGCAGATTTATAGAAGGGGGAACCGGACTGTACTAAGTGTTGTCCAGTATAGAGGGGTGTTTTGTGGGTTTTTAAGGCTGATAATGATTATTAGTGAGACATTTGGAGTAGATATTCATTTGCAGTAAATGAAAGTATTTAAAATCTTGGAGTTAAACTTAGAAGAACTTTAACAGAAAACTTTGTTGATATGTTTTTGTTTTGTTTACAAATGTTAAGTTAAAGGAGTTTTATTGGTGACGTCTAACCAATCAAATCACTCCAGAAGACAGAGCGACCACAGGTAGATAAAGGTTCAGAGCCAAAGTAAATGTATTTATTACCAGTAAAAAAATCATCCATTATCCATCCATTATCTATACACCACTTAATCCTCACTAGGGTCATGGGGGGGCTGGAGTCTATCCCAGCTGACTCAGGTGAAGGCAGGGGACACCCTAGACAGGTCACCAGTCTGTCACAGGGCTACATACAGAGACAAACAATCACTCACACATTCACACCTACGGGCAATTTAGAATGATCAATTAACCTCAGCATATTTTTGGACTGTGGGAGGAAGCCGGAGTACCCGGAGAAAACCCACGCATGCACAGGGAGAACATGCAAACTCCATGCAGAAAGATCCCGGGAAAGCCGGGACGTGAACCAGGGATCTTCTAGCTGCAAGGTGAAAGTGCTAACCACTACACCACTGTGCAGCCCCAGTAAAAAATCAAATACCAATAATCAGTAAATCAATCAGCCCACAATTACTACAATTCTACAGTGTATGTCTCTTTCCTTTGACTTGTTATTTGTACAATCTACGATGTATATTTTCTACTATACTACTACGTTTGTTTCCTCCTCCTCTGTTGTTTTCTGGATTGTACTCAGCTGCATGTCTTCGTCCATCCGGCCTCCGTTGACTCGTCCCACCTGCCGTCTCTGGAGCTGAAGCTGGATTGGAACAGACCAAAGTACAGTCCAATCACGATGCCAGCTGCCTCTCAAAAGGCTCCTTCATCTGGCAGGTGGCAGCACTTCTTCTGAGGGGAAGCTGAGCTGGTCCAGCAGAACTTTGGAGATGTGTTCCAGTGGTTGGTGGATGTGTGGGGAGATAGAGAGGGACCTTTGAATTGTTCACAAAGGAAAACAGGGAACCCATTGGTAGTTTTAGTTTAGGCTGCTACTGAGGTGTGTTTTTGGGTTTTAATAGGTGAACAGGAAGAGGTTTTTTTGTATTGATTATCTTTTACTTTGTTCCTGGTTGGAATGCCCATCAATGTCAATGTGAAGTTCACTTTCAGTTCTGTTTATTCATTTTTATTTTACTAACACCCATTTGCTTTTAACCCCCTCACATGTTGTGTTGTTGTAAACTTACTCTTTCAAATAAATACTCGTCTAACCCTCTGGAAACCAGCGTTTGGACTGTTTTTGTGTTGCTCCTCACCTCCTTCAGACAGCCGGGACAAAACAACGTTTTGTGGACTAAAGGCTTTTCTATGACGTTTTTAGACCGACATGCTAAACTACAGGCTTTTTAAGTTGACATATTATTATGACGTTTTTTTTGTTTTAGTTTTTTTGTTGTTTGTTTTAGCAACATATAAGAATTTGAACAGTTTTAAAAGTTACTATACTTTTACTTTGCAATGAAATTATTATTCTATGGCATTTTTTAGATGACATATTATACTCTGATGTTTTCATGAATTACATACTATTTTGACAATATACTGCACTATGACATTTTTTGAACCACATATCATACATGACAATTTTAGGCAACATCCTATCATTTTGCAATTTTTGAACCACATAATAATCTATGTTTTTTTTTCTCTTGCCAACATGCTGTACTATGAACTACAGGCCATACTATGTTATTCTTGAGTAAAGCATATTATACTTTGACATTTTCTGAACTACATCCTATACTATGGCGTTATACACAGAGTGCTTTGGTTACATGTTGATTTATAATCTAGATTTTTTTCTGTTTTGTTTTTTGACAGGATTACCACAGACCTGACTGTGAACACCGTTGACACCCACCTGAGGGAGACGCTGCCTGAGATCTCAAGGCTGCTTGGTCGTGGTTTTTCTGGCACGTACTCTTCAAAGATGAGCCGAGAAGTTTAACACTGATGGAATGACACCAGGTCTAAGCCGACAAACCTGCCCAGCCCTGTCAAACTCATCAGGTTTAAAATGATCACTGCAGAGCACCCACTCATCATTTGCAGCAAACCCCTTTCTCCTCAGAGCTGCTTCCACTTCCTCCTCAACCCATAGTCTCTGGGAAACCTACATGGAGTAAGAAAAGTAGACGGACAAGTAAATAAGTCTGTACACAACATATTAAAAAGAAATCATGCTAATAAATTAAGTCCAAAGAACCGAATTCGCCAATATACTGGAGACCAGAGCTATTTAATTTGATAAGTATAACCTTGTTTAGTAACATTTCAATTATTTGAGAGCAGTCCTAAAGAACTGCCTGTAGTCCCAATCATAAAATGGGTTTGGAGGAAGAACATAGATGGTAATCTGGATATACATGAGTTAGGCTTCATAACTACTATTGGTAGTATTGGTGGTAGTAATAGTAATGTGACTACTACTAGTAGTAATGCTAGTACGCTCTACTGCTGCTGATACTGGCACTGCTACTACAACTTGTAATATTATTACAAATGCTGATACTACTTCTATGACTCTGACAGCTGTTTATACTACTACTGCTGCTTGTACTTTTAGTATTACTACTACTGCTTGTACAACTATACTACAGCTACAATTAATTGTCTGGTATTTGGTTGTCAAGCTGCTAGCTCGCCTTAGCGTTTTGCTAGTGGCTAACTAGTTAGCTCTCATAGACTGGAAGCTGTCAACAAGATTTAATAATGAAAAAAGAGCCAAAAACTATTCTTACCTATGAAAAGTCATTCCAAGTTTCCTTGTCTCAATCGTACAACGTAGTGTGTAACTGTATGCAGCACAGTGAGCCAGCATACTTGTTGTTTCCGTTTTCACACCGTCTACATCAACAGAATGCACTGAAACTTTTCCCCCACTAGCTTAGCTTCGCTGTAGCACGCAGCTCAAAGGGGCGTGGCCTATCTACTCATTCATATCTATGAGCGCTATTATATATATATCACTATATATTATATGCCTTAATGTTGCCCAGAAGATAAGGGGACAACAGACATGCATGCGCATAACTTTTAACCCGTTTGCATTGACAGGGGGAGGATAAATGTTTTTCCAGGATAAGTTAACTGTTTTCGGGACATTTGACCTTTTTTCTCATTTTCCATGTTTTCCATGACTGGAAAATTGGTCAATCATTTTCCAGGTTTTCCAGGACGCGTGGGAACCCTGCATTACCGTCTCTACAACAGCTGTTGTTCAGGAAATCTGTCATCGTTTAGTCTGTTGTTTTTATCTACTCTAGCATTTTCTACAAATAAGCAACAAACATCCTCCTTTTTAAAATAAAAATGTGTTGGTCTGAAGAATATTTGTACTATTTGAATCCATTGAAGACAAAAGTCGAGAGCCCACTTTAGAATTGACCATTTATTTAAACTGAGTAGCATATGCGTACAAAGTCTCTACAAAGCTAGAAAATCTCTAACATACTTTTAGCCATGAGGGGAAAGTTACAAAGCAAAGATCAGACCCTGTGCAGAACCAACAGACGTCACACTCGCCTCCAAAATAGGATAAACATTAGAATATCAAAGATATACACAACATCTGTAATAAACCTTAGTGTCACGTCTCTTTTTTCTTTTATACAAAGCACCTTATTAAAAACAAAAAAAACTTCCTGGGTGCAGACGAGCTGCAGCCGGAAAAGATTCAAGGCCATTCTGGAATCCATTACAGGACTTCTGCGTGGTTTTCTGAATAAAGAGATAAATATCCAACTTTCACAAACAAGACGACATTAACAACATGGACGACGATGATTGAAAACTCGAGTTGACGCGGCGGCTTCCAGTGTGAAGTTATCGGCTCAGAAACGGACGTTTAACAGTAAAACCTGCTGATGTCGACACGTGGAGTCAAAAGAAGTCACAGCTCAGGGTTTGCTTTCTGTCTGACAGCAGAGATGATAAGAGGTGTCCACGTATACCGGAAAATGTGGGTTTTTTTGGCAGAAGCTTGTAATAAATCACTTTAGATGACTGTCTTTGGTTAGCAGGTGGTAAATAATGTCCAGACCGAGGGTTTTATTGCAACAGCAGCTGGATTTTCTCTTCTATGTTTGCAAAACTCTGGAATTTCTGAAACTTCTTTTCGATGCACAGGACATTAGAATCCTGAGAAACACCCCTAAGTGTCTTTAGAGTTACAATTTTGTGGTTTTGAACACAAAAAATCCAAATATTTTTGCAGAAAATGCATGAAAATTACTCCTGAATCATATCCAGAATCCATTAAATTTGCAGACAAAAAGGTAAAAGCTTGACATGCACGACGTTCTTCTCTTTTTAAAATTATCTTCTTGTTTCTTTCAGTGTTAATACAGGATTCAGTGGAGAGTTGGAATATAAATATGTAACATTTTCTGATAGTTGGCAGTCTGTAATCAATTAATCATTAACATGAATTAGAGACAGGAGACATTTCAGATGCAGATAGGATTTTTTTAGCCACAAACACGTGACTTCTTCAGCAACACTGACGTAATAGGAGTCATTAAGCACCACAGGAGTCTTTGTCATGGTGCCCGTTGCTAGCTAAACTCCCACAATGCTCTCTGCTTGAGTGACGCCTCCTCTGGTCTCTAGAGCATTAAACAGGAAGAGGCTCCACCTGGTGGAACAACCAGGAACTACAGCTGATCTACATTTTCTGACATGCACGACCTTCTTCTTTTTCTGCCTTATTGGCTAGTATAACTCTAATCGGTTAAATTGTTA
Organism: Amphiprion ocellaris; assembly: GCF_022539595.1. NCBI lineage: Eukaryota > Metazoa > Chordata > Actinopteri > Pomacentridae > Amphiprion > Amphiprion ocellaris. The sequence goes on from NC_072768.1 coordinate 39,491,908, forward strand.
GTGCCAATTAATTGACTACCTGATAATTACCAGCCTTAAATAAACATTTCTGTGATCGGCCTCTGAGAAAATGCATGAAAACTGCTCCTCAGTCGGATGTGAGTCACTATTTGTTAAATATATTTTTACCGGATGAACAGTTCTGACTAAAATGTCTCATTTCAGGAGTTTTCTAGAAGTTCCTGGACCTTCTGGACGCCTCGTAACATCTCAGCTGGTCTCACTGGAAATAAAACCCGAACAGTTTTCACACTTTGATGTTCTTTCATTATTAGAACACATGAAAGTTTCTGGGCCTCGATCATTTACACACACAGGAATTTAATCTTTAATTTTTTTCATCTTTTTGATCATCTAATTATGAGCACAATTTCTGTTCAACCATCTCTGATTTTCCTGTAAAGTTTATAGCAGAAAATATAGATATTTATACAGATTTTTAGCTTCATATATGCAAAACTAAAATTTCCCATCAACCAACTTTCAGCAGGTTATTTTTGAACATCTCAGAAACTCTTAGAGATTAAAAAAAAACCCTGAATTTTTTTGTTATTTCTCATCATGTCATTGATTCAGAATATGAAAAAAAAAATAACACCGATTACCATATTTGTGCAACATTTTATGAGTATTTTTAAAACCTTTGTTTATAATTTGGGATATTTTATCATTTTATCATCCCATTTTATATATTATTGCATATATATAAATTTTAGGCAATTTTCAGTTATTTTATTATAGTCTCTTTTCTTTACATTTTTTTTCGTCTTTTTGCAAATGGGTTAGGGTTGGTTAAAAATTTTTGAGATGCTTCATTGTGTTTTTTCTTCCAGTTTGGTGGCATTTTATTAATATTTTTAATGAAAAGTTTGTTTCAAAACTTAGAATATTGAACGAGTAGCTCAAATAATCTGATTATCAGTGAATTGAAACATCATGATACTGCCACCATGCTTCATTTTATGATGCTGCCACCACCATGCTTCGCATCATGATGCTAACTTATTGAGCAGGTTTATTGTACCACAAAAATCAAAACTTTGGCAGGTAGACTGATCCAAGTTTCAAAGTGGTTCTCCAAATGTAATTTAGCAATTATGATATTTTATTGGCATATTTTTTTATTTTTAGACCCCATTTTGGATGAATTTTTACTTCTTTTCTAAAAAAAAACCCTGCTGAAAGTGAATCGATGGGTAATTTAAATATCAAAAAATCTCTAAAAATATTTTATATTTCACTGCTTTTCATTTTAAATATCCGTAATTTATTCTTTAAAAAACATTATTAATTTGCTCATAGATGGTTGATGATTTAAGATGGAAAACCCCTTTCAGTGAGTTCAAATGATTCAAAACAACGTCTTAAGCAAAGAGCGGTATCAGCATTCTGTTGGCTGTAGCTTCTAAAAGCTTCTAAAGACAGAAGGATGTCTTCCTACTTTATGAACAAACCTTTAAGCAGATTTCTTGACTTACTGATCAATAAAGGCCCAGATCTTTATAAATGATCCCGCAGTGAGGAAGCTAAATCAGAATTAGTGTTTCATAGTGAATGAACAAGGCACCAGATCGTATCTAGTGTGAAGCTTTTTCTGCACAAACATGTGGAACAGATTCCGGTAAATACTGCCGTTAGATAGAAGCGAACAACAGTGTGTTCTCCTGACATCTACAGGGAAATAAAAACTGATTTTCCAGGATGTTTTGCTGCAAATGTCCACAAATTACATTAAAAAAACAAACTTTCTCATATGAAATTCAGGTAACTGGCTCCAGCATGTGAGACCGAACTGTGTTCTGGACAAACACTAAAAGGCTTTTTTCTCTTTTCTACAAACACCAAATTATCAGGACTTTAGCGAAACAGAAACGTCTCCTGCTGTCTCCAGCCAAAAGGCACTTCACCGACCGACCGACCGCCAGACGACTCCTGCTACACCTCCACTCGCCGACAGTTTTTGGTTTTTGACTCATAAACGACTTTAATTCTGACGGAATCTTTCATAACATGGACTTTCTGAAGGGAACCCAGAGTTAAAACGCCACCGAGGTGCCAAAGTGTCCTGGTCAGGGCAGCCTTTAATCTAAAATTTAATTCATATTTCAGTCTCTATTGGCAGTACGGGCGTGTTAAAGCTCAAATTAGCTGGTATAAGAATACTTCACTAAGCTAGACTTCATTTGTAAAGAGATCCAGGTCATAAACGTATTAAAGGTTAACTTTAACTTGTTACACCATGAATAATGTATAGTCTTTTTTAATTCACAGTGCTTTTCGATGGACTGACCACAATATATTTAAAATTAGAATCCTTAAGATGGTCCTGATTATGTATTCATGGCTGACGGTTTTTCAGGAGTATCCATTCATTTTGATACTTTTTTGTTTTTACATTTGGAGACAAAAAGGTAAAAAGTTGACATGCATGACCTTTTTTTTCAGCGTTTTCTTAACATATTCTAAGAGTTGACAGTCTAAAATCAATCAATGATCAATTTATGGTTAATGTGAATGAGATACCAGAGACATTTCATATGCAGGTAGGATTTTTTTTAGCCACAAATACGTGACTTTTTCAGCAAAATTGACGTAATAGGAGTCATTAATCACCACTGAAGTCTTTGTCATGGTGCCCCATTGCTAGCTAAACTCCCACAATACTCTCTGCTTTAACATGAACTGTAGTCTGAGTGATGCCTCCTCTGGTCTCTACAGCATTAAACAGTAAGAGGCTCCACCTGGTGGAACAACCAGGAACTACAGCTGATCTACGATACATTTACTGACATCATGACCTTCTTCTTTTTCTGTCTTATCAGTTGATATATTTTTAATCAGGTAAATTATTAATTCCAAACATTCAGTTAACCAATAAGCCTTATAAGGAGATAACTTAAAGTAAGCATTCCTCGGATCCATCCTGACCTTAGAATCAGATTCAGGACATATGTAGTTGTTGGCATTTATACTTGCACACTTTTACGTTTTTGTCACCAAAATGCCAGTTGGTATTTTGTGTCGCTGTGTTGAGTTTCTTCCTGTATTTCAAACAACAGCAATCGAAGCGGAGCAAATAAATACTGAGCAGCTACATTAACTGAAAACAATGCAGCTTAGAAAAACCTAAAAATGTCATAACTAGGGATACAAATTAGCGGATCAGTCATATTTGTCACTGAGGTATGGAAAAAGTGTCCAGTAAATCCAAACTTTTCTTGGCTGCATACACTCAGGGGTCAAAAAGGATCACAGAAGTCTTTGTCATTGCTAGCAAAATACAGTCTAATACAGTATTAAAAAGTAAGACGCTCCACCTGGTGGAACAACCAGGAACTACAGCTGATCTTCATTTACTGATGTGCACGACCTTCTTTTTCTTATTTTTATTCAGTTAAATTATCATTTGCAACATAATCAATTAACTATGCCCTGCTAAACTAATTACTTCAGGTGTTACCAAATACTTAAATGTCGCAACAATAAAGTGTTATTTATTTCGTCAGTAGCTCTACAGCACAGCTTGATGCATATCTTCCCAGAAATGTAACATGTAGCGGCAAAACTAGCACAAAAACTATAACTGGCCTGTTTGGCAGTAATATGCCAAGTTTACACACAAGTAAAATAGTGTTTTTGTGAGACAAAGTTTAATATCTAACAGACTTTAAGAATATCTGACGTGCTCATGATGCTAACGGATAACTTTTCATACATCTACCAGTCGTTCTTCAGTAAAAGTTTGTTTATTCCAACATTTTCTGCTCCGTTTCAGATTCAATTGCTTGACAGAAATTCAATAGAGTAGCAAAAAACTTCACCACTAACTAGTGTTTTGTGGTGTAATTGCAAACTAAGAGTATAAATGCTCACAGCAGACTTTTGTAAACTAAATGCACGAGTACAAATCAAATGAACGATGCGATCCGTTCGATTCCTCTGAAAAGCAGATCAATAAATCACCCAACTCCTCTCAACCAAGACCAAAATCTGAGGGATTCTAATTTCATTGTGGTCTTTACTTGCTTGAATCTAGACAAAGAGTCATCTTTTGCACAAAAAAGGTACCTGAATTGTTCAATTTTACTTATAGTTTAATAAGATAAATTTTAGATAGTGATCGTGGAATTAAAATATAGTCTATATGTTACTATCCATAAACAATTTCCCAAAGTTTAGAAGCTATTTTTTTATTTCCTCAAGAATAACATACAAAAAGGTAAAAATTTGATTTCTTTTTCTTTGGGACAAACCTTTTCTTTTGTGTGTCTATCTGTACAAACCCACCTCTATATTCTACTATATGATAATGCAGTAACTGTTATTTCCTCTCTGCTTATTAGCGATACACAGGGTCTGACCTTCAGAGCTATCTTGGCGTGATCATTTTCGTCATTGGGGCGTCATGCCAAATTGTGAGATCTTTTTCCCTTTTGACTGGGTTGTCTTTCCCAAAAAAAAAAAAAAACAACACGACAGAGATACCACTTCCATCATCAGAAGAGCAAAAATTACAAATTAAACAGGAGAACAAGGCAGGAAAGTAATTAGCAGGAGACGCGACATCTCCTGGTGGTATCAGAGTCACGATGTTCTCGGGAAAAACCTCCCAGGTCGATTCGGATGCGTTTCTACGCTGCACTGCCACTGTGCTTTTACAGCTAATGAGCCGCCGGTCGGCAGCTCCCAGTTAATATTTCGTGTGTTGAAATGAATCCCGTAGAGGAGGATTCTGCAGCACACTGAGCCGTATGTGGTGTTAATTAAGGTCTAGCCCGTTGTATTACGTTCTAGCAGTGAGCACGCAGCCATCTTCCTTCTTCACTAAATTGTTTGGCTGAGAGAAATTCCGTTTTTCAGACATTTTTTACTTCCAATGTCACCATTAAATCACCAAGCGAAGGCCATGAATGTGTTTGTTGTGTAGGTGTGTCGCTGCTATTCCTTGATGAGTCGGTAGATGTGGTGCTGTGCTCCGTGTTCGTTGTTGGAAACCTCGAACACACAGGCCATACACAGCAACGTCTCCTGAGTGTCTCTGTTGCTTACCACCTGGAAAAAACACAGCAAACCACACAAAGACAGGGAAAAATAGGTTTTCTTGTCTTTAAACACTGTCATGGTTGATCTAAGTGGTAAAAAAGAAGGCAAATGTGTTAGCGGAAGACATTTAATTGATCTGAAAGGTGTCTTTTTTAGGTTATTAGCTTGTTGAGGTGTGAATAGGTGTTAAGGTGTCAAGGAAGGGATCTCAGGACTGCATTGTAAGAAGCTGATAAGTGGTAGTAGAACCTACCTGTTCTAGTTTAATGTATACATCATTTATTTATATTTATTCTTACCTCGCAACATGTTTCCAATGCTGCAGAAATAGTTTTTACTCTTTCTTCTTTGGTACAGAATTGCTATCTTACTCTATCGCAACTTAGATTGATGTTTTCTCCCTGTCTTTATATCATTAACCCTCATACAAGTCTCTGTCATGGTGCTGTCCATTGCTGTCCTCAAAGATGTATCCCTCATCCCTTAGATGCAGGAGTTTCTGTTCGGTGTTGGCTATATACAGGTCTGGGGATTCCCCGCTGCATTTAAGCTACATCTAAGATAAGGGACACTTCTTTGGAGACAGATGAAGAGGTGAAACATCTTCTAGAACCAAAAACAAGTTACGTTTTTTCTACTGAAGCACTTCTTGTTTCAAGAACCGACAAGAGGTGAACCTAATTTCTTCAGTAGACTGAAACAAGAACAAGTTACCATGACCTGGATGACCGAGAATCTACAGAGACACGTCTTGATCCTTTAAAACACTAAATCTCCATTTCCTTTGTTACTAGGTTGAGGAACCATGATTGGTTGCCTGAAAATGAGCAACACCAGCAACTTCCTGAAACAAGATGTTGGATGAAGAGGTCAAACATCTTCTAGAACCAAAAACAAGTTCCATTCCTTCTACTGAAGCACTGAAATAAGAGGTGAACCTAAGTGCTAGTAAGTAGCTGATAAGTGGTAGTAGGCTATCTGCTATTTAGAGACACTTCCAGTTTAACGCAGATGTTCTTCTTTCAAGAACCTACAAGAGGTGAACCTAAGTGCTTCAGTAGAAGTAACAGAACTTGTTTTTGGTTCTAGACTGGACTGCTCTGGGAGGTTTTTGTTTCAGAGAAGTCCAGTTAGTTTCTATTGAAGCTCCTACGACTACCACGACCTGGATGACTGAGAATCTACACGCGTATAGATCCTTTAAAACCTTTTTTACTAGGGTGAGGAAACCATGATTGGTTGCCTAAAAATGAGCAACATCGGTAACTTCCTGAAACAAGATGCTGGATGAACAGATTTGACGGCATCCAAGGCAGTCCAAGATCTATTTTTGCTGTACAATACGTCTTACACTCTTTCAGATCCAGGAAACCTGAAGGGTGTGTTTGGTCTGGCTCTGTCACCTCTTAGTTTAGGTAAACATTTCTGCAGACACTGCGACACTTTGATGCATTTATTGCATTTATTATACATTTCAAAAGTTGGCCTTTAACAGTTGACAGTGGTTGTTGTTCAGACTTTTGTTGCTGCTACGATTAATATCATACAACCTGCTGGTTTGTTTATCTAGGAGTTCAGAAAACAGTATCTTCAGTACTACTACTCCCATTAAAAACGAAGCTGCACAACTCTGTGAGCTGCATCATCCAGCCAATAACCCATTGGCAACTGTAGCTACAAAGGACCTTTTAAAACGAAGAATGCATCAAGTTTTTACGAGTTTTTCTCCTTTAGTCGTAACTGCAGATTGTTAGAACCGGACTGAACCGACTCACCGACTGTTCTGATGGATCAGAGGGAATGTAAAGCTTCTATTAAACTTCAGTGTCCTTAGAGTGGAAATAAATTACCGTTGAAGGCTTTTATCCCGTGTATTCATAGTACAGTTACTCACCAGCAGAATAGTGAAGTTCTCCAGCACGCTGTTCATCATGTACTTCTCAGGCAGGTGTTTGAGCTTGTGGATGAAGTTGATCATGTATTCACACATCGGAGAGCGACTGATTCTGTAGATGAAGCGTCCGTTTTCAAACCTCGCGTACTCCGTCTGCACGAAAAAAAACAGGGTTATTACCAAATTAAATGTGATAATTTAATATTAAAGTCAGTTTTACATGTAAAAAATCAACTTTGTGCAGTTTATGTGTCTATTTCAGTGAAACCACCAGATGCATTTTGGGAAATGGGGTCATTCCAAGAAAAATCAGTCAGTGAATCCCACCGAAACTCCTCAGAACAGCACGAAAACTTATATTTTATGTTTAATGAAATGATGCAATTTTATGGCAGTTCCAGGTCCTTGAAGTCCATAGAGGTGGGTCCAGATTTATCACTTTTTAATGGACTTCGTCCATCATTTCTGAGCCTCAGAATTTCATCAGTCCAGCAGATAGAACCATGACATTTAGGAGGAAAAACACATCGAGTTCCGTTAAAAACTGACACCAGGTCAGTTTTACATCCATCCAGGTGTCTCAGTTTGAAGACAATCGAACTTTGACCAATTTTGGACAATTTTTTAGTCATTTTGGACAAAATTTGTGGTCCTTTAGAACAATTTTTTAATCATTTGAGGAAATCATTTTCAACAAGTTTTATGTAAACTTGGATCTTTTCTCATCATTTTGGATCATTTTTGTGTCTTTGGGATCATTTTCAAGTCATTTTGGACAAAATATGAGTCAGATTCAGTTGTTTTGAAAGATTTTTGTCAATTTTTTAGACAAATTTTAATAATTTGGGGAAATTTTTGTGTAATTTTAGACATATTTTGTAATTTGTAAGTTTTTTAGTCATTTTTAACAGATGTTAGGAAATTTGTGATGATTTTTGTGTAGTTTTGGACAACTGTCATGTTATTTGACCAAATTTTAATGAAAATAAATTTCAGTTCTGTTAAAAACTGACACCAGATCAGTTTTACGTCCATCCAGGTGTCACAATCTAAAGGTAATCAAAATTTGACCAATTTTGGACAATTTTTGGTCATTTTGGGGAAATACCGAGTCATTTTGAAAGGTTTTTGTCATTTTTCTGGACAAATTTGCATAATTTTGGGACAATTTTTGTGCAATTTTGGCATCTTTTGTCATTTTGAACAGTTTTTTGAGCCATTTCTGACAAATACTGAAAAACTCAGGAACATTTTTGTGTAATTTTAGACAATTCTCCTTTAATTTTACCAAAAACTTTCCCAAAATGACAAAAAAAAATTGTCCAAAATGACTTACCCTTCTCCTAAATTAAAAAACCTCAGCAAGATTACTCAAAAATTGTCCAAAATGACCTATAATTGATCAAAACTTGCTATATATATATATATATATATATATATATATATATATATATATATATATATATATATATATATATATATATATATATATATATATATATATATACACACAAAATGTCTCAAAACAACAAGATAAACTCTAAATGTTTGAAGCAACAGAATGTAAGACTTTAATGGACTTTCCTTTGGGTTAAATCTCTTATTTCAGACCTTCACTTCCATTAAAAATACCCCCAGCGTCCTTCCTTCCTTACCTCGACCTTCTCGACCACCTGCTTGCCGAAGGAGCACACCTTGGTGGAGCAGGTGATGGTCATGTTCTCGGAGCTCTCGTATTGGCTGGTAACTCCGTAGAAGGCGGCCGGGTCGTCCTGCACGTTGTAGTTCAGGTCGGCCTGCAGAAACAGAAAAACTTCAATATAAATACCAAAAACCGTTAAAGTCAGTCAGCAGAAACAGAAACAGGAGGATTAATGTGAGAATCAGGCTCCTCTGCATCGCCCTCTGCTGGGGAATCAGTCAATGTCGTCCTCCAGGTCAAATTGATCCGTTTTAAGGTTTGAAAATGTGGAGGAAAAAAAAATGTATTTTCACAGTGAAACTTCTGATGTCCACATTTTCAACATTTTTGGGAAAATCAACCAAAATCCAGTGAATTTCCCTGGATTTTGGTTGACTTTTATGTGAATGTTCTTAAAGAAAATATTATTTTACTTTATTTTAATTTTACTGATACATATGGAATCACTTTAGATATTTTTAGGATTTTTTTGAAACACTTTTACTAATTTTTTGAAAATATTTACAAGAATTATTTACATATCTCTAAAATGTGATACAGTTCATTAATGAATAACAGATTTTTTTTCAGTTTATTGAAATAAAATTTAAATCTACAAGTCAAATGCAATAACAGCATTTCATTTATTTATTTATTTATTATTTTGTTTGTTCACTGCATATTTTATTTATGTATCTCTAAAATGCGAGACATATGACATTTTTTTCAGCTAATTGAAATACCCAAAAATATGTTTACAAATTAAAATATATAAAAATAATATATAGATCTAATATATAGATAGAGCATTTATTTGTTTGTTTGTTGCAGTTATTTTTTACATATCTCTAAAACTCAGTACAATTATAAATTATATATTTATTTCAGTTTATTGAAATTACCAAAAATATTTTTAAAAATCTAAATACAGAAGTCTAATATAATATCTATATTTATTTATTTGTTTGCTTGTTTGTTTATTGCATTTATTTTATTTATGTGTCTCTAACAGTCAACATAATGCATTAATGAATAACTTCAGGATTAAATCCACCGTCTATAAAGTCAGATTGATGGAGTGAACCTGTGAGTAAAAAGGTTCTCTGGAGGTTCCCTGGAGGTTCTCTGACAGAACACTGGAGGGTGGAGTTCAACCTGGAGGTGAGCAAGTGTTCAAACAAACAGCTTTCATCAAACCTCCTCGTCCAGGTGGAAAAACCCGACGCACCTGGAGCTGCTCAGAGACAAAGACAGAGTGGAAAAACACCAGCCGGGACGGACAAGAACCTCCAAAAGACCGGACAAGAACCTTCAGAAGCAGAGGAGAACCTCCAGAAGAACCTCTAGAACCAGAGAAAAACCTCTAGAAGAAACGCTAGAACCAGACAAGAACCTCCAGAATCAGAGGAGAACCTCTAGGAGAACCTCCAGAAGAACCTCCAGAACCAGAGGAGAACCTAAAGAAGAACCAGAGAAGAACCACTAGAAGAACCTCCAGAACCAGAGAAAAACCTCTAGAAGAACCTCTAGAACCAGACAAGAACCTCCAGAACCAGAGGAGAACCTCTAGGAGAACCTCCAGAACCAGAGGAGAACCTCTAGGAGAACCTCCAGAAGAACCTCCAGAACCAGAGGAGAACCTCCAGAACCAGGGAAGAACCTCTAGAAGAACCTCCAGAACCAGAGGAGAACTTCCAGGAGAACCTCCAGAACCAGAGGAGAACCCCCAGGAGAACCTCCAGAACCAGAGGAGAACCCCCAGGAGAACCTCCAGAACCAGGGAAGAACCTCTAGGAGAACCTCCAGAACCAGGGAAGAACCTCTAGGAGAACCTCCAGAACCAGAGGAGAACCTCTAGGAGAACCTCCAGAACCAGGGAAGAACCTCTAGGAGAACCTCCAGAACCAGGGAAGAACCTCTAGGAGAACCTCCAGAACCAGAGGAGGTAGCGTGTTGAGTTTACTGACCCAGAACTTGATCAGGTAGAAGGCGTTCTGAGGACCCTTCCCAAACAGCTCCTTCAGGCCGCCCTTCTTCTCGGGGAACTTGTCGTAGATCTGCCGGATGTCGACGCACTCGAGCAGCGGGTCGCTGTAGCTGGGACTGTTCTGGCTGATGTGGACGAACAGATGCTTGTTGTACTGAGAGGAAGAAGAAGAAGAAGAAGAAGAAAAGAGATGAAACAACAACCGACACTCTGACCAGAAGAATCATCTAGAATCTAAAAAAACTGAACCAATCTGTCAAAATACAGAAAAAACTGGAAAACTGTGATGAACAAAAACTGGAAACATCTGAAAAATAATGCCGTAAATTAAGATTATTTTCTGTGATTTTACGAGATATTTGACATAATTTAACAGAACAAAGAAAAAAATAATTTATTTATCAATAATTAAAATTTTTTCTATTTTATAACAGCAAACATTTGTAAAAAATATAGATTTTTAGCTGATTTATATACAGTAAAACAATAACTGTAAAAGCTCCATCCTGTAAATATATATATTTTCTGTGAAAACAATGAGCGATGTTTACAAATAAAATTTTTTTATATTGTTATTAATAATTTAACAGAACAAAGAGTGATATATAAAAATAATCAATAATAATAATAACAAAATAATAATAATATCAATTATTGTTATTATTTGTCCAAAAATACTTGAACTTTGTCCAAAATAGTCCATTTTGATCAAAAACAATTCACGTCTTTCCAACATTATTTGAAACTTGTCCAGATTGACTCAAAAGAACATGGATTGTCCACAATCTCTCAAATTTGTCCAAAATTATTTAAATTTGCACATCTAAGTGACACAAAATTGCCTAAATTGACAGTAATTCTCCAAAAAAAGATTCAAAGCATCCCAAATTGATCCCAAAATGACTTAAAAATGTCAAAAAATGACTCAAAATGACCAAAAATCACTCAAAATTCTGCAAAAAGGACAGAATTGTCCAAAACTCATTTGGAATGTCCAAAATTTCTGTTATGACTTAAAATGATCCAAAAATGACTGAATATTTTAAATTTGTCCAAAAATGACATGAAATGCCCAAAAATCATCATAAATCATATATATTAACACAACATTTTTCAAAATTAAGAATATTGAATAATTATTGGCCAATGCCACCCGTTTGGGTACTTTTCACATTTTCCAGTCATGAAAACAAACAATAAATAATTACTTTTTCACTGGAGCCGTTTAATCACCACATCAAAATCTTATATTTGTCAAAAAATTACATAAATTTGTCAAAAAATGACTTAAAATGATCCAAAATGACTCAAAATTAAGAAAAAATTGTCCAAAAAATGACATTAAAGGCCCAAAAATCATCCCAACAGTTAAGTGTAAAGATGGAGTTCAAAGAGTTTTTTAATTGGCAGATTTATTTAACCCTCCTGTTGTCTTCATTTATGGGCAGCAAAAAATATTGTTCCTTCGTCTGAAAAAATTCCAAAAATTCAGCCAAAAAATTTCCCCAAATTTAAAAAAATTGCAAAATCTTCAGGAACAAAATTCTAAAAATTGCTTAAAAGTTTCCTCTAACATTTTATTTATTAAAAAAAAATCCCCAAATTTGGCAAAAAATAAAAATTTTAAAACTAAAAAAAAAATAATAATAATAGTTTTTGTCTTTATTTAAACTAATAAGACATTCTAATGTTAGTTTAATTGGACAAACCCTCCTGTTGTCCTCATTTACGGGCACCAAGAAAATATTGTTTCCTTGTCTGAAAAAAATCCAAAAATTCTGCAAAAAATTCCCCAAATTTCTGAAAATTTGCAAAACCTTCAGAAAGAAAATTCCAATAATTTCTTAAAAGTTTCCCTTAAAAGTTCTATTTTAAAGAAATCCTCCAAATTTGGGAAGAAAATTCTTGTCAATACCTTCAAAAAAATGATTAAAAATCTTCCAAAAAATCCTAAAAATATCTAAAGTGATTCCATTTATATCAGTGAAATCAGTAAAACTTCTAAAAATCAATCAAAACCCAGTGAAATTTGGGGGATTTTGGTTGATTTTTTTTGTGAATTTATTTTCAATATTTCTTTTTTTCCCACCAAAAATTTTTCCAAAATGTGGACATCAGAAGTTTCACTGAAAATGTTTTTTTTTCCCAGATTTTCAAATTTTAAAATGTGTCCATCTGACCCGCTGGACGACACAAGGGTTAATAATAATTGACTATATGTCACCATGGCAACAGTTTTGGAACTATTAATTTTTCCAGCTGCTTCGGACTTTACGTGACAGTAAATCTGATTTATTTACAGTCGAGTCAAACAGCAGAATCTGTTTGGAAGTCACCTCGGAGCTGTTTTTATTATTTTACAGAACAGGAAGACGGATGTTTGCTGTCGGTGCTGGAGGACGCTGATGGATGGACGGAGCTCAGACGGAGCTCAGACGGAGCTCCTGATTGGTCCGGAGGTCGTCGGTAAGACAAGATGAACTCACCGCCTCCTGCTCGCGCTGCGTTTCCAGGAAGGACGAGAATTCCACCAGTCGGAGTTTGGTGGTGCCGATGGAGCGTCCCTGCCAGGCCGGCTCTCGGTGCGTCTGGGCTGCAGCCGGCGGCTCGTAGCCTGCAGCACAAAAACACGTTGAACCTCCACTCACCGCAGCGTTATCGTCTGCTGCTGCAAAAACACAACAATGACGGGAAAGTCGCCTCACAAAAGCTCCTCTCTGCCGTTAGAAGCAGCAGCAAAACATAAAAGGAGCTTCAGTTGTACCAAAATGTAGACTGGATTCTGACAATCAGGAGTCAAAAACAGCCTCAAAGTGTCAGTCTGAGTTAATTATCTGGCATCTGGGGCCAAAATCCAAATATTTTAGCTGACTTTTTTTGTATTTCCACCTTCAATAAAACCTGTGAAGCCATTTTGAGTCTTCAATATCTCCAGAAATAAAACCCCAACAGCCATGGAATGTGGTGAGAACTCAAACAGAACAGTTTCCATCAGATCACAACGATTGAATGGATCCAGTAGAGGACTTTTTAAAAAAATTATTGGTCCTTGAAAATGGAACACTGTGCAAAATGATGTAAAAGTGATTTTAAAAATGGCAAAATTAGTCAAAACATTACATTTATTTGTCCACAGATGAGTTATAATTGTCTAAAATGACTCAAAATCATTTGAAATTTGTCTAAAATTACTCAAAATTGTCCAAATTAATAATGATGAATAATTATTGGGCCTTGAAAATGGAAAAAAGTCTCCATAAAGTTCCTGTAAGTGTATATCTATGGATGGATCCATATTTCTACTAAAATACAGTCTTTGGTCCACATTTCACCAAAGATGATATAAAAACATCCAAAATGTATCCAGAATGGCTTAATATTGTCCAGAATGACTTCAGATGATCCAAAATTGACTCAAAATTCTACAATAATCAAAATTGTCCAAATGAACAAAAATCAATAATCATCGACACTGGAAAATGGGAAAAAATTGTGTAAAATAAGATAAAGATGGTCCAAAGTGACTCAAACTTTTCCAAAATTCCATAAAACTCTCATAAAAGACTGAAAATGTTTGCAAAAGAAGACAAAGATGGTCTAAAAGGACTACAAAATTGTCCAAATTAACAGTAATGGATGATTATTAGTCCCTGAAAATGGAAAAAAAGTGAGAAATGTTCAAATAAGGCTGGTACTTTGGCCCTATAAACTTTCTGTAAGTGTGTATCTATGGATGGATCCATATTTCCTAAGGACCAACAATGGCTCATTATTGTTATTCTGGACATTTTTGAGCCATTTTGGACCATCAAATTTTGAGTTTTTTTGGATCAACTTTCAAGTCATTTTGGACAGTCTTGAGTAACGTTTGACAAGGTCGAAGTAGTTTTGGACAATTTGAAGTCACTTTAGACCGTCTTTATCTTATTTTTGACTAATTTTGAAATATTTTGGACAAGTTTCAAGCAATTTAAAACAAGATTCAAGTGATCTTTGGTGAAACGTCGACCAAAGACTGCATTTTAGTAGAAAAACGGATCCATCCATAGATATACACTTACAGGAGCTTTATGGAGACACCAGACCAGCCTGGATTGATAATGTTGTGTTTTTCCATTTTCAAAAGCCAATAATTCTTAATTATTGGAATTTTGACAATTTTGATTATTTCAGAAGAATTTTGAGCTGTTTTGGGCAAATTCTGGACATTTCTAAATCAATAATTGTCCTAAATAACTTGAAACATGTCCAAATGTGACTAAATTCCACCAAAAAGATTAAAAAACATCCAAAATCGATCCCAAAATGAGTTAAAAATGTGAAAAGTGACACAAAATGATCAAAAATATTCTTCTTATTTTGTCCAAAAATGGTTTCAATTTTCCAAAATTGATTCAAAAATGCCCAAAATTTGTCAAAAAATGACTTAAAATGATGAATAAATGTAATAAATTACTTTTGGACAAATTTGAGATCATTTTGGGCAGTTGTTTTGATAAATCTGAGTCATTTTGGGATCTGTTGTGGATGTTTTTGAATAATTTCTACAGAGTTGAGTCCTTTTGGACACATTCAAATCATTTAGAACAATCATTAAATAACTTTATTGTTCATACACATAATTTTCCAACAAAATATGAGTTTTTACAGTCTGATGCTCAGTTTCTCAGTTATTATTGGGTTTTAAAGCAGGTTCTGAGAGGAGCTTGTCATTGCAGATGATGAGAAGAGTCAGACTGACACGTCTTCCCTCTTTTTGACCTCCTGGCAGCAAAAAGGATCTGAATCAGAGTCTGGAGCTCCCTGCAGAGAGGCGGCGGACATGAAGGAGATAATGATGGCGTCTCACCTGAGATGGTGGTGGTTCCTGCCGTCTGCACCGAGTAGGTCTGCTGGGAGAACGGCTTGATGCTGGGGAGGAAGATTCAGACACAAGATCATCCAGACAGAAGCAGCTGGGAGGTCAAGAGCTGCTGCAGTAACGTTTACCTCCATCACCATCATCATCATCATCATCATCATCATCATCATCATCATCACCATCGCCATCATCGTCATCATCCCCATCACCATCATCATCATCATCACCATCATCATCCCCATCACCATCATCACCATCATCACCATCATCATCATCACATCATCACCATCACCATCATCACCATC